>NC_057801.1:592447160-592747160 GCF_018294505.1 Triticum aestivum | reverse complement strand
CTGACTATATTCCTCCTCTATAGCATCCAACAGGCTATCTAGCTTACAATCCTGTTGAGAATACTTCGCGGCTAACGCCACCTAATCATATACCAGACTAACAGGAATTTGTTGCCCATCTGGCCCTGTCGGTCTGACTTCGGCCATATGGTTCGGGTCCAGCTTGGTGTAGCGCATCTTCACCATAGCCCATGCTTCCCTTGCACCCTACCAGCAGGCTGACATCTTCCACAGTCGGAAGCGCCTCCGTGCTCCTTGAAGCATGTCCACAAGCTCTCCCATGCCATCCGGCAGAAGCTTGATGGCCACAAGACCTGCGCTACGCCCTGCATTTCCTGCCGAGCTCGCTCATGTAGCTGTGAGAGGTCTTGCAGTAAATCGCCTCCAGATGCGGGCATCTCCTCCTCAGGGCGACCCGTCAGCATTCCTACAAACAAAACTCTTTCAAGATACTTGCTCGCCAAACTATACTACAGTTCGTCTAGGCACTTACCATAAATGCTGCGGCGAAGCCTTTTGTTCTCCTTCACGGAGTCCGCCAGCTGCGCACGGACGTCTTTCAATTCCACGTCCAGCCGAACATTGGCATCTTGGAGAGTATTTTTCTCCTGCCTAGCCTACGTAAGAATGCGCTCGCCAGCCTTTAGTTGCCTCTGGAGATGCGACTCGTCATCCCTCCCGCCCTCCAGATTTACTCCGGGGTTATCTGCAGAATTTTTGGTTAAAACTCGTCATACCAGCCAGTTGCTAACTGGTACATTTTCGTACAATCGAGATAAATGTTACCAGATGAGGCCTTCTGGGATTCCTCTATCTTGGCAACCGTGGCCCTTAGTTGGGTCTTGCACTCCTCTAGCTCCCGAGACAATTGCTCATTCTTATCTACAAGAACCTACGCATAAATTGATACTTAAAACTGTTGTTCCAACCGTTTCAAGTCTCAGGGGCTACTGTTATACATACTTATCAAACTTTCTTACCCATATATCTTTGGTATACTGGTTCGTCGCTCGGGCGAGCCCGCCTTGAGCAGCTCGGATGTATGTGTCCCCCGAACTGAAAGCATTAAATGCCTCTTTGGAAAAGATGTTGTTGCGAAGCACGGCCCGTCGACGCCGGTGATTCATGGCGCTCTCTACTTCAGAATTCGTGGCACAGAGCATATCTGTGTCTTCTGTCGGAGGACTATACGGCATCGGCCCTACGTCCGCCTCCTCTCTCGAAGTCGGCTCTGGAGCCCGACTGGTGGAGGCGTGGTTGGCAGGATCCTCGTATATAGTCCGGGTACTCCTTTTCCTGCCAGGATGTGAAGGGCGCTGTTATACTTCAAATAACAATAATGACATGACAGGTTGTTTCCTTACCTCTGTAGAGGCGTGTCGGCCCTAACCGCCTTCCTCTTGAGCCTACCCAATCCGGACGCCTGTGGCTGACGGGTCCCTAGGGGCTCGGCCCAGTGCTCCGAACGTCGCCTCTGCAAAAACACGACGCTTCAGGGATAAGGCGTGACATTAGGAAAGAGTCCTCTTCGGAGGATCGAGTCTTTGGCTTGGCTTACACGCGACGAAGGTAGCAGTCCGCGATAATCGGCAGTAATAGCCACTGAGGCGCCGTCGCGGCTCGCCCGATAAAATATCCCGTCAACAAGCTCCACGGCCGCATCCGGGTCTTCTTCGAGTCCTAGATCCAGGGCCCTTTCGGGGTCCTCTGGCTGCGGGGAAGGGCTGGAGATTCCTTCTACGACCCTCCTCAGTTCCTGCTCAGAAATATCGAGGTAGGTAACCTTAGCAAAGAACGCCACAATAAGTGAAGCGAGAAAACAAATGACGACTTACCCAGTTTGGGGGATTATACATGGAGAATCCGTCCCGCGGTTTGATATGAAGTAAGTTTTCCTATTCTCCTTTGTATAGATCGGACAGTATCCTTGCCAGAGCAATGGCGGAGTCCGGACCCTTGCGGCCACAACGGGCGGCATCATCTTCCCCATTGAAATGCCACATGGGATTGCCCCGATATTGAAGCGGCTGCACTCCCCGCATTATGCATATTCCATGACTCGACTATCGTCAGTCCGGATTTGGCCAGTAACTTTATCCTATTCATCAGGAAATGTATTTCCCTGGGATCCTCTTCTTGGGGGCCTCGGGGGTGCCAGCTTGGAAGTGCCCTCGGCGGGGCGGTACTGAACTTGGGGAGTCCTGTCCGGACTGGATCCGGGAGGGGGGCGTCATCCATATAAAACCACTCTAAAGCCCTGTCAGGACCCCGATCCTAAGTCACACCGATCTAGCATGTAACACATCATATCACTTTGCGGCCTCACGCACGGTATTCCCACGGGTGCCACCTTACCTGGCCTGGGACCGTTTGCGCCTTTTGGCTCACGTATATGATAGTGCCGCTAGCATCCATATGACAAAGAACCCGGGCTGACATGGCTAGTCGTGAACCCAAAGTGGCACTAACTTACAGGGACAGGCATACATGACCCAGCAACGAACGTGTCGGTCATCAGCGAGTGAATCCAGGCTGTAGCACTGGGCTAGCAGGACTCCGGTGAACCGGGCTGTAGCGGGCTAACAGGACTCCGGAATTCATCGCGTGACATTTCCCCGAGGGGATAGACACAGGAACGAAGAAGGACACATGTCGGCCAGCCTAAGTGTTCCGGAGCAGTAGCAAGCTACCATGGCTCAGTGGAAACACAAGGAGACATTTCCCAATAAGAGAGGCTACTAAGGATAAACAACTAGATAGTCAGATCCCACACATACCAATCATTTCAATAACATACACACAATATGCTCGATATGTGCAAATACAACATGGCATCACAACATGACTCTACAACTCAAGCATTTTATTCAATAGGCTCCGAGGAGCGAGATATTACAATCATGGGTCTCATGACCCAACATTCAGAGCAAACAAGTCAAGCACAAGCGGAAGCTTAACATGTCTGAGTACAGACATCTACAAAAGGAAAAGGCTGAGAAGCCTGACTGTCTATCAGATCCTGCCGAGGGCACAAGATCGTAGCTGAGGTAACAAGCTAAATGTCGAAGTCCACACGGTACTACTAGTGAGACCGACGTCTCTCTGCAAAAACATAAATTAAGCAACGTGAGTACAAATGTACCCAGCAAGACTTACATCAGATCTAACTACATATGCATCATTATCAACAAGGGGATGGTGGGGTTTAATTGCAGCAAGCCAGCTTTGACTCGGTGGCTATCCTGAACTACGACTGCAAGTAACTCTTTTGAGGTGGCGCACACGAGTCCACATATTCACCATATCAATACACCACTATGGATCCGCTCCCGTCTCCCTACGAGAACGCCATCCATAGCACTCATGCTTATCTTGCGTATTTTAAAGTATCCACTTTCACTTGTCTATGAACTGTACAGGCAACCCAGAAGTCCTTTACTGCGGACACGGCTATTCGAATAGATCATATTAACCCTGCAGGGGTGTACTTCTTCACACACGCTCTCACCACTTACCGCCGTTTACACGACATGTACTCGGCAACCTTCAAGCGGAAGCCCAACGAGGGTGTCGGCCACGACCTGACTAACCACACACGTCTTTAGTCCAGGTTTATCGCCTATTCGGGTTCCATCCGCAAGGATATCCGGCCGGGGTGTCGCTCACGGCCCCAAACGATGTGTGCAGGGTTCCCAAGCCCACCATCCGGGTGCCACTTGGTACACCAGGCCACTGTGCCTAGTCTGTCCCAAGCCCACCTGTACCGGGTGCCACTTGGTAGACTACTAACAGTACCTACAAACACCAGAAACTAGTTGCAACTCCTGGACAGAGATCATGTTGATTAATAAGTCGAGAGAGTCAATTAAGGATCCCAATGTGTGGTAGTAGCTGTTCATGGATCACAAACACAGAACTCAGTTCCTGAGGACGGCTGCAATGAGACAACCCACCATGTACTCCTACATGGCCTCTCACCGCTACCTTTACCAAATCGTGTTCACACACTTAGCTCTCAACAGTAGGACATGTTCACACACCTCCGATTCATTCCCGATGAATCAGACCTGACAAAACTCTAAGCAGTAGCAGGCATGACAAACAAGCATGAATGAGTAGGCACATCAGGGCTCAAACAACTCCTACTCATGCTAGTGGGTTTCATCTATTTACTGTGGCAATGACCGGTCATGCAAAGGATAAAGGGGTTCAGCTACCGCAACAAGTAACAGATGAATTGTTGTTGTCCTAATGCAATAAAAGAGAGCAGGAGCGAGAGAGTAGGATTGTATCGAAATGAACAAGGGGGTTTTGCTTGCCTGGCACTTCTGAAGATAGTATAGTTCTTCATCGGTGTCATCGAACTCATCGTCGGAACAACGTCTACTGCGGGGGGGGGGGGGGGGGACAGACACCGGCAACAGAGAAAGAACACAATCAATGCAATGCAACAATATGATGCATGCTCATGACATGGCAATATGATGTGGTTTGAGCTAATGCAACTAGTAGCAGGTTAAATGAAGTAGGTTTGAATCCAGGATTCAAATTCAAACTCCATATGTGAAGGTTTAAATGCCATTTATATGATTTGTGCTAAACAGCAGCTATAAGTTGTTCTAACGTGCATGAAAATGGTATAGATGGATAGATTGGATTTTTCTGATCATTTTTCATATATAAATTATTTCATTTGGAGTTACGGTTGAATTTCTATGAATTTTTGAAGTTAGCACTATTTTCTGGAATTTCCTGAGAAAGAATAAATCCAGAAAAACCTATTACTGCGTCAGCATTGCGTCATGCTGACCTCAGCAGGTCAACAGACCCGGTCCAGGTCAAACCTAACGCGTGGGTCCTGCATGTCAGTGACTAACTAAACTAACCTAGTTTAATTAGCACTAACCTAGGTTAAGCTAATTTAGTTTAAACCTAAACTAGATTAGTTAGCCGGGCGGGGCCCGCATGTCATGGACCCAGGGGAGGTCAACCCCCTAGTCAACTGAGGCTAACTCATCGGCGGCTCGATGCCGGTGACGATAGGTGTGGTGGAGGGGCTCGGGTTCGCTCTCCCGGCGCCCAAATGAGCGGCGGAGAGCACTCACGGGGAGCCGAAGCTCGCCCGCACCTAGCGCAGCAAGCAGCAGCGGCTAGGGAGGCCGGAGATCGTCGTAAACGAGCTCGGGGCGGCGGCCGACAATCGGGCGCAAGTGGCACGGCGGCTACGGTGCACAGAGAAGAGAACAGAGAGGGGGAGGACGGGCAGCAGCTCATGGCGATCTTCTTGGAGTGGACGGCGAGCTCAGGGAGGGCCTGAGGCACTCGGGGCGTCGAGGGGTATCTCCGGCGACGGTGGTCGGGGACAAGCTCGGTGAGGGCAGAGGGGCGCGCCCGGTGTCGAGTGGCGGAGCGAGGAGGTCGAGGACGTCGAGGCGGAGCTCATGGACTCATCAGAGGGGCGAGGGAATGGATCAGGGCGCGGTAGCGGCGGCGGCAGCGACGGTGGTGCTCGGGCGCGAGAGGGAGGGAGAGCAGAGAAGGGGAGAAGCACGGGAGAGAGTGAGAGCGGTCCAGGGGGGGTGCGTGGCATCCTCAGGGCGACGGGGAGACAGGCAGAGAGGCAGGAGGTGGCCTGGGCGTGTGCCCGCGCGCTCCGGCCATGCGCCTGCATCCTACTGTCCGAGGAGGAAGACGACAGGGATGGCTGCGGTGGTGGGCTGGGCTGCTACAGTAGAAGGCCAGGTAAGTGGGCTGCCAGGTGAGCGCCAGGTAAGTTCTCTCTCTCTCTGGTTCTCTATTTTAATTTCTGTTTTCTATTATCCTGTAATCTTTAGGGCTTTTCTAAAAATACCTAGACCCTTTCAAAAATCACTAAACTACACATGCTCACTGTATAGAACATATCCAACATGGAACATTTCAGTTTAGGAGTATTTGGACCATTAAAATATTTTATAGAATTTAAATGTCCAAATTCAAATACTTATGAATTAATTCAGTGACCTTAGGATGACCTAGAAAATTGTGCACCATTTTTGTCAGAGGTTTAAGACCAAGGCAAAGATGATGAACATTTTAGAAGGGCATTTCAGGTTCATTGAAAATGATTTTATGTTGAACCTATTTGATTTGATCTGGTGCTAGGGTTTGATCAGTCCCCATTTCAAGTTCATTTGAAAATTTATACATGATGCACACATGAAGGGCTAGCCTACTGCATACCAGGACCAGGGATGTGACAAGCCCACTTCTCTGGTGCCTTCTTGGGAGTGCCGGATAGGTATTCGGTCTCGGCGATATGCCATACTTCGGCTCCGCCCACTTGACATAGGGACTCTCCCTGGTTGCGGGGGACAAGGCAGAACAACTTCTTCCACAAACTAAAATTAGCCTCGCAGCCTAGAAATAGCTCGCAAAGGGCGACATACCCTGCTATATGTAGTACGGAGGCTGGGGTAAAGTTGTGCAACTAGAGGCCGTAGAACTCCAGGAGCCCACGAAGGAATGGATGAATGGGAAACCCGACGCCCCTTAACAGATGCGGAATGAGGCATATTCGCTCCTCTGGAGATGGATTAGGGGATCTATCTGCTTGTTCTCTGCCGTTATAGGTGGCTATTCCGGCTCGGACAGGGACCATGAACACCGGTGGGAGAAGCCCTTCAGTTTGTAACTTTATCAAACGGCTATGAGAAACTGAACACTCTCCCTAGTCCCTCGGCTTGGGGCATGGGGAGCAAGCAGAAGAGCTGCAACGACCGGCCATGTTGAAATGGTTTTTTCGGGGCGCTCTGTTGGATGCTTGCTCAAGGGGGAAGAGTGAGGTTTGGATCTGGGAATCCCCGTCTCTTCAAATAGATGGTTAGCCCAAAGGATCGGGGGTGTAAAATGCAAAAATGCCTTGACTCCTCGCATTCGCTCGACACGTGGAAATGGTCATTATTGAGGCACTGAAGCCAAGGAGTACAATATTGATGAGATGCCGGACACTGTTCGTTGTAATAGGTACATTGGCATATTCGGAGATGGAACCCGCCTTGCAATGCCGAAGACAAGACTGCGTGCCAGACTCACCGTCATTGAAGCCTGGTTCAGGGGCTACTGAGGGAGTCCTGGATTAGGGGGTATCCAGACAGGCGGACTATATACATCGTCCGGACTATTGAAGCGTGAAGATACAAGACGCAAGACTCCAGCCCGTGTCCGGATGGGACTCTCCTTTGCATGGAAGACAAGCTTGGCGATCCGGATATTATATTTCCTTCCTTGTAACCGACTCCATGTAAACCCTAGCCCTCTCCGGTGTCTATATAAACCGGAGGGGTTTGTCCTTAGAAGGCCGATCACAATTACAATCATACCATCATAGGCTAGCTCTTAGGGTTTAGCCTCTACGATCTCATGGTAGATCTACTCTTGTACTACTCATATCTTCAATATTAATCAAGCAGGAAGTAGGGTTTTACCTCCATCGAGAGGGCCCGAACCTGGGTAAACATCGTGTCCCATGCTTCCTGTTACCATCAGCCTAAGACGCACAGATCGGGACCCCCTACCCGAGATCCGTCGGTTTTGACACCGACAGTCACCGCGGAGCCATATTCCATTATGGTGAAGCTTTGTGGTGTCGTTGGGAGCCTCCAATTAAGTTGTGGAGATTGCCCCAACCTTGTTTGTAAAGTTTTGGTCGCCGCCTCCAAGGGCACCAGTAGTGGAATCACGGCATCTCGCGTTGTGTGAGGGCGTGAGGAGAATACGGTGGCCCTAGTGGCTTCTTGGGGAGCATTGTTCCTCCACACTGCTCCAACAGAGACATACTTCCCCTCAAAGGGAAGTAACTTCGGTAACACACCCTCGTCTCCACCGGCTCCACTCTTGGTTACCTCTGACCTTTACTTGTGCAAGCTTATATTGGGTTGTATCCCTTGCTTGCTTATGTGATTATTGTTGTTGCATCATATAGGTTGCTCACCTAGTTGCATATCTAGACAACCTACTTTGATGAAAAGTTTAATTTGGTAAAGAAAAGCTAAAAATTGTTAGTTGCCTATTCACCCCCCTGTAGTCAACTATATTGATCCTTTCAATTGGCATCAGAGCCTTGTCTCTTTATTAAGGACTTTCCCGTCGGAAGAGTATGGTTGACACCGTAGACGGTGGGGAGGAGCACCCCAACGTGATTCCATCCTCGTCTACGACCGATGGGGGATCCTTGGTCTCTCATGAGGAATTCAGTGCGGCTTTGGACACATTGAAATCCTCCATGACGACCGAGGTCAAAGGCATGTTTAAGGAGTTTCTTGATGGTCTTAAATTATCCACCGCACAGTTGGAAGTGGTCGATCTCACTAACAAGGTGACGGATGCTAACTCCAATAAGGGGGAAGCTACTAGTGACAAAGTTCCTTTGCCTAGTGGTAGAAGTGGAAATGACATCTTTGCCCATGTTAAACCACCCCTTACTTATGGAGGACCGGTTCCCTCCACTCATTTGAATCATGTTGGTCCTCCTCCTAAGTTTGTGAAAAATGAGGATTTTGCCTCTTGGGTTACCGTTTTAAACGTCATTTAAATCATAGTTCTACTAATCTTTGGAGAATTATTGAGCAAGGTTTCTACCCGCATGACCCAAGCAACCTTACTCCTAGAGAAGCCACGGATCATCAGTTTAACGAGTCCGCTCTCTTCATTATCCAAAATGCAATTCCACCCGAAGATATTGTGCATCTCCAACCTTTCACCATGGCCAAGGAAGCATGGAAACATGTTGTTTCCATGTACAAGGGAAGCGCAAGCATTCAACGCTCCAACTATGAAGTGGTGCAAGATGAAGCCGATGAGTTTGCAATGAATGACCATGAATAACCTTGTGAGCTCTACTGGAGATTAACCACTCTCGCGGTCTCGCTCCGAGATCATGGGAGCAAGCATACGGATGAAAATTGGATCAAGCGCAAGTTTCTCAAGGCCATGATACCCTACCATAAGGCCATGTCATCCGTCATCCGTCAAAGGCTGGACTTTCATACCTTGTAGTCAAGTGAAGTGTTGGATGAGTTTGTTGCTATGAGAATCTTGGACAAGACCGTCGACAATGCGGTGATGCACTCTCAACGGGTAAAGAAACCCAACCTTGCTTTGAAGGCCAAGGCCAGTGTGGAAGAAGAGGATGAAGAGGAAAAAGAGGAGAGTAACCCCGAAGATACAAAATATGCCTATCATGAGCACATGGCTCTCGCTTCAAGGAAATTTTAGAGCAAGAAGAACTCAAGGCCCAACTTAAACAAGAACAACTCAAGTGGCACCAAGGGTAGGCAACATGTGAGGACATGCTATAATTGTGGCAATGTGAGCCACTTTGTTGCGAGTGCCCTTACGAGAAGCGGGAAGACAAGGGTGGCAAGCTTATTCAAAAAGACAAAGCCAAGTCCTTCCCCCAACAAGAACAACTTCACCAAGAAGACTCCTCCCAAGGGGTTGGTGGCACAAGAAGAGTACAATGAGGATGATGATGATGAAGGAGATAATGCGATGGTTGCCATGGCCCTTGTTGCCATTGCCACAACTCTAGGGTGTCCCTCCTCGACTCACCCAACGAGAACATCACCGCCAAGTGCCTCATGGCCAAAGCCACCAACAAGGTAACCCCAACATCGAAACTACCATCACTACTAATCCTTCCTTGACAGATTGCATTGATGAAAGTGAGGGGTCTAATGAGGAAGTAAATGAATTTGAGTCTTTTATGAGTAAGCTAAGGGTAAATCCAAGAAGCACTTTGTTGCTCTCTTGGAACAACTTTGTGAAGCCGATGACATGATCGAGGCTCATGAAGAAACCATCTCTATGATTGAAGGACATAGTCGTGACTATGCCGATGAGATATCGGATCTCTCTAATGCGCTTGAGGAAGAGCATGGTCATCGCTTAGCTCTTGAGGAGTCACACAACGATGATCATGCTAAATTAAAGAAAGATCTTGATCATGCTCTTGTTGTATCTCGTGTGCTCAATTCCGAGAAGGCTAAACTTGGGGTTGACCATGCTAGACTCAAGGAGGAGTTTGATATACTTGACATGGCTCACAAGGCCTTCAACGGTGCTCATGCTAGCCTCTAGGAGCCTCATGATCAACTTCAAGTGAAGCTAACCAAGGAGAAAGCCACTTTTCCTCATATGGTCTTAATTGATAATGCAAATGCTACTAACCCGTGTTGTGAGCATCTGCATCTTGTGGAGGAGAATGTCAAGTTGAAGGAGCAACTTGAGAAAGGCCTTATGTCTTGCATACAAGGAGAGAAGAACCTCAACGACCTTTTGAGCAATCAAAAAGAATTTGTGGCCAAGGAGGGGATTGGGTTTGCACCCAAGTCCAAGAAGAAGAAGAAGAACGACAAGACCATGAAACCTCCTCCTCTTAAGCAAACCTTTGTGAAGGAGGGAGAGGGTACTCCTAAGGAGAAGAAGAACAACACAAAGGGTGGCGGTGTCAAGAAGGGAAATGCTACTCCTTCCAATAAAACCGGCGATTTTAACCCTTCTTATGTGTTATGTCGTGCTAGTGATGGGCATGTTTATGCCAAATTTGTTGGTTCTTCTTATGAGTACATCGAATGGTCTATTTGGGTTCCTAAGACCCTTGTTGCTAACATCAAAGGACCCATTACGAAATGGCTACCTAAAACCAAGCATTGATCTATTTTAGGTGTTTGCTTTCATTGAGGGATCATGGTTGCTCGATAGTGGAGCCAAAAATCACATGACCGGAAGCAAGGACTTGGTGGTGGATGTGCACAAGGTCTCATCTATGCCCACCAATGTCGAGTGGCGTGATGCCTCCTCTTCTAAGGTATTGAGTCTCGGCAAGGCTGTCATTTCTCATGATCTCACGATCGAGAAAGTCATGCTTGTTGAGTCCCTTGCATACAATTTACTTTCCGTTCGTCAAATTGCACTCATGGGCTTTGCCACTTTCTTTGATATTGATATCGTGGCCCTCTTGTGGAGCAAGACTCTTAAAGTAGCCTTTGTTGGGCATGTAGAGAACGGTCTTTATGTGATTAACTTTTCAGAGCAACACACTAAGACCGTGACATTCCTAATGGCTAAAGTTGACGTGGGATGGCTTTGGCTTCGCCGTTTAGCCCACGTCAATATGAGATCTTTGCAAAGTCTTCTCAAGGGGGACCATGTCCGTGGACTAACAAATGTTAGTTTTGCCAAAGATCGTGCTTGTAGTGCTTGTATCGAAGGAAAGCTACATGAGAAGGCTCACCCTCCCACGACTATCATATACTCGAAGAGGCCCTTGGAGCTCCTTCACTTGGATCTCTTTAGGCCTCCATCCTTTGATAGTCTTGGGGTAGAAAGTACTTCTTGGTGATTGTGGATGATTATTCAAGATACACTTGGGTATATTTCTTCAAGAGGAAGAGTGAGACTCAACAAACCGTCATCGACTTTGGAAATGAAGCTCAATGTCAACACAATGCAAAGATCTTGACAATAAGAAGTGACAATGGCACCGAGTTCAAGAACTACACCTTGGATGAGTTTCTTAGTGATGAGGGGATCAAGCATCAATATTCCGCACCTTACACCCCTCAACAAAATGGTGCAGCAGAGAGGAAGAACTGGACGTTGATGGACGCGGCAAGGACCATGATGGCGGAGTTCAAGTCTCCCTACAACTTCTGGGCCGAATCCATCAACACCGCTTGTCATGCATCCAATCAGCTCTATCTCCACAAAGGCTTGAACAAGACTCCATATGAGATACTTACCAGCAACAAGCCCAACCTCAAGTACTTCCGGGTGTTCAGTTGTAAGTGTTTCATTCTCAAGAAAGGTGTTCGTTTGTCTAAATTTGAGGCTAAAGCTCATGAGGGCATATTTGTTGGCTATGCTACAAACTTTCATGCTTACCATGTCCTCAACAAGTCCACGGGACTCATTGAGGAGATGTGTAACGTGGAGTTTGACGAGAATAACAGCTCCTAAGTGGAGCAAAGTGGTACTTGTGATGTAGTGATGAATTTCCTCCCCAAGCCATAAGAAGAATGGGTGTTGGTCATATCCTACCCATTGAGTAACCCCTTGTGGCCGAAGGAGAAGGACAAAGTTCCAATCAGGTGGAGCCATCACCAACCCAAGACCCACACGCTTCCGAAGAACAAATTGAAGGCCCTCAACCAAGTGAACAAGATCTAGGGCAAGATCAATCTCAAGATGGTGGTGAACCACCAAGTGATTCCCAAGGTCAAGTTCTCCCTCCTGATCAAGTTCAAGATCAAGAGCAAGCTCAAGATCAAGAACAAGCTCAAGACGATGCTCAAGATGATCAAGTTTCCGCTCCTCAACTCTCTCTTGAGGAGGAATTGGAGCGTCATGCCACCAAGATTGCTTCCAAGCTCACTACCAAAGATCATTTTATGAAGAATGTGCTTGGAAGTTTGAGAAAGGGGGTAAGCACTCATAGACAATTAGCAAACTATTGTGAACATCACGCGTTTGTTTCTTGTGTTGAATCCCAAAAGATCTATGAGGTGCTCGAGGATCCGGATTGGCTCAATGCCATGCATGAAGAACTCAACAACTTTGAGCACAACAAGGTGTGGAGATTGGTGACAAGGCCTACGGGGAACCATAATGTCATTGGAACCAAGTGGATATTCAAGAACAAGCAAGATGCTCATGGAATTATCGTTTGCAACAAGGCTCGTTTGGTAGCACAAGGCTACTCCCAAATCGATCGTATCGACTACGGTGAAACCTTTGCTCCCGTTGCTCGCCTTGAATCTATTCGTTTGTTGATTGCTTATGCTTCTCATCATAACTTCAAGTTGCAACAAATGGATGTGAAGAGTGCTTTTCTTAATGGTCCTATTAATGAGTTGGTGTATGTCAAACAACCCCCGGGGTTTGAGGATCCCGAGTTCCCCAATCATGTGTACCAAGTCGATAAGGCACTCTATGGCCTTAAACAAGCCCCACGTGTGTGTTATGAGCACCTTATCGAGTTGTTGCAAGATCGTGGGTTTGAAATTGGGAAAATCAACCCCACTCTTTTTACTAAGAAGGTCAAAGGGGAGTTGTTTGTATGCCAACTATATGTTGATGATATTATCTTTGGTTCCCCTAACAAAGCTTTCAATGAGGAATTTGCCGCTCTCATGACCTCGTAGTTCAAGATGTCCATGATGGGAGAGTTGAAGTTCTTTCTCGGGTTCGGAATCAAGCAAAGAAGAGAAGGAACCTTCATCAACCAAGCCAAATACACTCAATACATGCTCAAGAGATTCAAGCTAAGTGATGTCAAGCCGGCTTCCACTCCAATGCCCACCAAATGACAACTTGACATAGATCCCAATGGTAAAGCGGTGGATTAAAAGGTATATCGTTCCATGATTGGCTCCTTGCTTTACATTTGTGCATCTAGACCAGGTATCATGTTGAGTGTGGGAATTTGTGCATGGTTTCAAGCCACACCTAAGGAAAGCCACTATGTGGCGGTCAAGCAAATCTTTTGATATTTGGCTCATACCCCAAACTTTGGCTTAAGGTACCCAAGAGGAGATAAATTCAACCTTTTGGGCTATTCGGACTCGAATTGGGAAGGAGATAAAGTGGATAGGAATTCAACCTCTGGAGGGTGCCAATTTATTGGTTGCTCTTTCGTGAGTTGGTCTTCTAAGAAGCAAAGTTGTGTGTCTCTCTCGTCCACCAAAGCGGAGTATGTGGCCACCGGTAGTTGTTGTGCTCAACTTCTATGGATGAGGCAAACTTTAAAGGATTACGATGTCATTTGTGACAAAGTGCCTCTTTGGTGTGACAATGAAAGTGCCATCAAGATCTCTCTCAACCCAGTGCAACACTTCAAGACGAAGCATATTTAGATTTGGTATCACTTCATCTGGAATCACATTAGGCGAAGGGAGATCGACCTCAAATATGTCAACACTCATGATAACCTTGCAGATATTTTCATGAAGCCTGGGATGAAGCAAGATTTCACGAGTTATGGCATGAGCTAAATATCATTGATTCGAGCAATGTGGCTTGAACCCTTGCACACCCCATCATACTCATCTTGATATCTTGTTTAGGTGTAGGCATGGACATAGGGGGAGTGTTATTCTCTCAATGAACTCTCCCTCCCCCATTATGCATAAATTGTTCAACTCTTTCACATTAGCCATTTTTTATGGTACTTGTGCTTCAAAGACGAGTTTTGGTCATGGTTAGGATAATTCTTCGCGGTGCCATACCAATTGACTCAAACATAGGTGGCTCTGGCCACCGCCATCTCCTTTTGAGAGGTTTTGGTTCGTGTTTGGTCCTCGTTCTCTTTTGCCTTCTTTTGAGCCATGTTTGTGTTTGAGTTGCCTCGTGTGTGTGCTCGTTTGTGTGCCCGGTTGCTTGAAGGTTGCTTTGCAAATGTTGTGTTTTTCTGTTTTTGTCAAAACTTGCAGTTTCTTGGGATTACGATACTATCATGGCAAGCCATGATACTACCGCAGGAGATGGGTTGCCCTGTGCGTGCACAACTGCATCCTAGGCACGATACTACCGCTTCCATCGCGCCAGTAATTTTTTATTGCCGCTAGAAGAGCGGTACTACCTCCCTGTGTGCGGTACTTCCGCCCGGGCGGTACTACCATGATGACCCGCGGTACTACCGCACCGTCGCGGGCGAGTGGGGGTTAAGAGTGGGCAGGGGGAGTTACAACTCCCCCATACCTATTCATCTCTTTTCCCCACTTCGTCTCTCTCTTTCCTGCCCAAGAACGATGCCGGAGGACCTCGCTGGATCTCCGTCTCCGGCTGCTCTCCTTGCATTCCGACTGGTGGGATCGATCCCCACCTCGTCCTCTTGCCATGGAACCCGGTATCTCCCTTAGTCCTTCTCTCTTTGCCTCATCGTTTGCTTCTAGGTTTTGGGAGATGCATGTGTAGTTCTTGAGATTTTTGGCTAAATCGTTGCAAGAGGGGAGTGTAGGGGAGTGCTAGTGTTGTAGAGATGCTATTTGGTATGTTGCAACACTGTAATTTTGATCAACAGTAGTACCGATCTAAATTTCCGGATGTGCCTAGATCTTATCTTGCCAGATTCAAATCCGTGCGGTACTACCGCTCCTCTCGTGCAGTACTACCGCTCTGGCGAGATCCTCCCCCGATGGTACTACCGCTCCGTTGGAGCGGTACTACCGCCCCATTGGAGCGGTACTACCGCCCAGCGCGCTGAAGTAAAAATTTACTTCCGCTCTAGGTGCGGTACTACCGTGCCATCCCGACGCAGTACTACCGTGGCTAGAGCAGCTGTAAATTTTTATGTCTGCCTCATGGTGCGGTACTACCATTGACATATGAACTACCTTGTTGTGACTACTCAATCTCATTTCTACATGTTTCGTTTGTTTTGGCCTTGGTCTTTGCAATGACCCTTCTCGTTCTTCTCGCGTGTTTGTGTTGTGTGTCATAGGTGGTGGCTCCAATGTCCATCGCTCGAATCCCAGCCGCAACACGAGCTCCAAGTGGCTTTGCAATCAAGAAGCACCTGAGGACCCCAATGCCCCAAAACGCAACATCAAGAAGACCACTAACAAGTTCAAGGAGCCAACTGTTGGCATGGACGAGATTCCTCAAGACGAGTTCATCATTCGAAGGAGGATTAACCCCTATGTGAACCCTCGTGAGAATGTCAGAGGGAATGAGTTGTTCTGGACCCTCATGGATATGATGCTTCTTTGTGAGGAGGAGCGTCGTCAAGTTCCCCAACCATTGGACGTCTCTCATATCATGTGGGTTGAGCTCCAGTTTGTGGTCTACAATCGCAAAGTTCCCATTTATGGACCATACCTGCACCTCCTGATCTCGAAGACTTGGTAGAAGCTCTTTCCGGATGAAGAGTTTCTTGCTCCAAACTGGGTTCGCCATGAGCCTATCAAGCTGCGTTAGAAGAACAAGTGGGATAATACCATTATCCGGCCTGAGGCTGAGGCTTCTAGGATGAATGTTGATGAGGCGAGTTTGAGGAGGAGGAGGCTGAGGACTGTTCTGCAGGGTACTCCTTCCTCTACTGAGCCCTCTTGGGCTAAGAGGTTGAAGGCAAAGATGAAGGCTCTATTCTGCATGCAGGCCAAGGGGTAGTACAAGACCCATGTTGCTCAGAAGGAGAGTCACCAGCCTGACAAGAGGATCTTGAGGACGTTTGGCGAGCACGTGTCGAGCGGGTCAGAGAAGAACATCACTCCTGAGGCTGACTGTATGACGAAGCAGGGCTATCAGTGGACCAAGTCAGAGGAGGAGTCCATTCCTGCTACCAAGACCGATGAGGAGATTGTTGGGTGATCTCTGCAGAGGGAGCTACCTCCTGTTTTGTATGTGTCCTCTCTGCCTTTTTGGTGTCTCGGTGCCAAAGGGGGATAGAGTGTAGGATTTGCGAGTCGTGTCTCTTTGTTGGACCTTCATTCGTTTCTATGGTTTGTTGGTTTGTGTTTGTGTTCATGTGAGACCCAGAGACTATCATATGGTGTGAGACATATGCACTCAAGCTTATCTTATTGTCTATTATGCTTAGTAGTTTGGGAGCCTATGCTATCTTGTGCCCTTTGCTTTATGCTCATATACTTTACCTTGCATCCATGCTTAGTGTCATTTATATTGTTGCAAGGAATGCCTTGTCTGTAAAATATAGGGGGAGTGTTGATCCTAGTATGTGTGCCGTGAAGTCCAAAGCGTATCTATAGACTGCACACATCTAGGGGGAGCTTGTCTATATTTTATAGATGTTGGGTTTGCTTTTGTTCATTTTTATATCCTTATGTGCAAATCTGTATTGTCCTCAATCGACTAAAAAGGGGGAGATTGTAAAGGCATATTTCTCCCTATGTGGTTTTGGTGATTGATGACAATGCATTTGCGGACTAATCATGTGCATTGAGCATTTCAGATATCTCATGTCTAGGCACAAGATGATTCGGTGCCCCTCGGAGCCTAGTGAAGACGGTGTTTCTCTACGTTTCTTTTCTGTGGATTTGAGTCGTAGGAAAGCTGTACTATTAAGAGGGGGTCCGCTTCGGAAATGTTAGGGTGGAATCAACACGTACACATCTGTTCCTTTGCACCACCTTTCCTTTGATTCTTTGGAGCACCAACTGTTTATCCGTTCTTTACAAAATGAAGGACTCCAAGTGCTATTGTGTTGTGGCATGCGGTAATACTGCTCAAGGGAGCAGTAGTAGCATAGTGGCCCATGGTAGTACCGGCCAGGGAAGCGGTAGTACCGCTGTCGGTGTCAAAACCGGTGGATCTCGGGTAGGGGGTCCCGAACTGTGTGTCTAGGCGGATGGTAACAGGAGACAAGGGGCACGATGTTTTACCCAGGTTCGGGCCCTCTTGATGGAGGTAAAACCCTACGTCCTGCTTGATTAATATTGATGATGTGTGTTACAAGAGTAGATCTACCACGAGATCAAGGAGGCTAAACCCTAGAAGCTAGCCTATGGTATGATTGTTGTTCGTCCTACGGACTAAAGCCATCTGGTTTATATAGACACCGGAAAGGGCTAGGGTTACACAGAGTCGGTTACAATGGTAGGAGATCTACATATCCGTATCGCCAAGCTTGCCTTCCACGCCAAGGAAAGTCCCATCCGGACATGGGACGAAGTCTTCAATCTTGTATCCTCATAGTCTTGGAGTCCGGCCGATGATGATAGTTCGGCTATCCGGACACCCCCTAGTCCAGGACTCCCTCAGTAGACCCTGAACCAGGCTTCAATGACGACGAGTCCGGAGCGCATATTGTCTTCGGCATTGCAATGCGGGTTCCTCCTCCGAATGATTTATAGAAGATTGTGAACACCGGGATAGTGTCCGGCTCTGCAAAATAATTTCCACATACCACCGTAGAGAAAATAATATTTACACAAGTTTAATCTGCTGACGTATTTCGTGGCGTGCCGTCACACCACTACCAAGCCTTTACCCGAATTGTTTTTATTGTACCACCTCAGCGCGTTTAGCGAAGCGGTTTCCTTGGCACGTCTTGTCGAAGCAGAGATTGTGTTCCCCTTATTCCGGGATTCTCATTAATACGGGCGTGGGTAACCCAACCGCGCCCTTTGCTACGCCTCCTCCATCGAAGATGGGTTCCAAACGGTCACGGGGACGGCTCTTGGTATTCTTTCTCTTTATAATGAGACCAAGGCCAGTTCTTTTTCTTCAATCCTCCATTGAATCCGCCCCTCGCCCCCGAGTTCCGACACCCAGGGCTCCAGATTCGAGTACCTTCGACCTTCGACAATGTCCAGCTCCAACCTACGGGGCCGGTGGATGCCCTCTTCCGTCACGAAAGAAGACGTGCTAAGGCTGAGAGATGCCAGGTACTTGACCTATGAGATTTCGCATAGGTTGCCTGCCCGAGGGCAAGTTATTCCTACTCCCAAGCCCGGCGAGAGCGTTGTGTTCGTGTCTCACCTCCGTCGGGGTTTAGGCTTCCCGATGGATCCCTTCGTGAGGGGGCTCATGTTTTACTATGGGCTGGAATTCCATGACTTGGCTCCGGAGTCCATCCTCCACATCTCATCATTCATTGTCGTTTGCGAAGCCTTCCTCCGCACTACCCCCCACTTTGGCTTGTGGCTCAAAACCTTCAATGTGGAGCCGAAGATGATTGAGGGGCGTCAGGCAGAGTGCGGCGGGGCGGTCATAAGCAAGAGGGCCGATGATCCATGGCCCGAGGGCTCTTTTCAGGAGGAGCTTGGCTTGTGGCAACAGGAGTGGTTCTATATCACCGCTCCAAGGGGCAGCAGGCAGAAGCCACCGCCCGTCTTCCGCTCGGGCCCTCCACAACGGTAGACGTCATGGGTCAACAAGGGGCTTAGCTGGGGGCCGTCCAAAGACGTACCCCTGTTGCAGGACCGGATTCGAGACCTCCAAGAAAGGGAGATTAATCTGGTGGTCGTGGCGCAAGTAATGCTGATTCGACGCCTTCTGCCCTGCAAACGTCGCCCCCTCCGCCTGTGTGAATTTAATCCGGAGGGGCCACGATCTCTTCAACACTTCATGGGTTTGACACCCGCGGAGATGTACAAACTGTTCTTCGGATTGCAAGAGATGCGTCCGGACTTGACCGAGGATGCCGGCCTAAGCTGCAATCGGCCGGATACTCAAGTAAGTAGCCCCGTGTCCAGACACATTGTCCATTTATTTATCATGGGTTTGCCTTTTAACCAGCTATCCTTTGTACAGGAGTGGATAGCGCAAGCAAAACTGATACGGTGTTCGGCCCCCCTCCCTGAGACCACCCCGGATCCCGTGTTAGTCAAAATGTTGGAGTTTGTGCCTTCGGAGGAGGGCGAAGGGGGGCACAGGGAAACTACCACCTCCGCCAAGGAGGCTTTCAGTAAGGGGGGAACCGAGAGTCCCTCCTTCCAGGGGGAGAAGAGGACTGCTTCCGAAGACCCGGAGGCCAAGGCCTCAAAGCGGGGAAAGAAATCTGCATCGGAAGGTCCTGTGCCGGGAAGGGCCCCAGCCGCACAGTCTCCCCATAGGAATCAGCCCTCCAGCGAGCCGTAAGTAAAAAAGGGGAAATTTTGTAATAGGGAACGCCCCTATATTATTTCCAAAGGTAACCGAAGTTTTCACCTTGTAGTTCGGATCTCAGCCCATCTCAGCAGAGCTCAACTTCGGGGGACCTTCGTCCGGAGATGATGGAAAGCGAGACGCCTCCATCTGTCGCCCCGTCGGGCAGGGCGAACAACCTTAAGGTGTCATCACGGAGGGTCTCCCCGAGTCCGGCGGGGCCAGAAAGTCCGGCACCCATTGGGGTACGGCCGGTGGAGCTGCAGGATATGCTCGAGAGGGCGTCTATCTCGGAAGATCACCGCACATTAATGAGTATGGTGATTGAAAGGATCTCATCCGCCGAGAGCGGGTTGTATGAGGCCGTCGGAAGCTTGCTGACGGGGTTTGAGGTACGCAAAAAATGACATACCTTTTGACAGTTTTGCACATGAAGTGCGCCCTGTATAGATAGTATCCCCTGAGACTTGGTATGCTGTCGAAAGCGATAGCGTGCCAAGGATCATAATCTCAGTTACGGAATGTCGCCTTTCCTATGTAGGTGGCGGAACGTTCGGTGGCTAGCCGGACTGGTGGAGTTGCCGAACTGAAGAGGCAACTTGACGTTGCGGATGAGGACATCCCGCTGGTCAATAAACGACTTAACGAGTCGCAAGGTAGGTGGTTGCTCCGCGGTTGCCTAGTAAGGGAGATGTTGCCCGTTCCTTACAATATGTATGCTTGATGCAGATGGCGCCGCTGCTGTGGAAGATCTTCGAGCAGAGCTTGCTCGAGCCAAGGAGCAAGCCAGGATAAGTGACGCGGCTGCCTTGAAGGCAGCAGAAGAGCTAAAAGCCGAAAAGGCTGCTCACTGCCGAAGCAGGGAAGAGTTGGCCGGAATGGCCTTGAAATTAAAAGATGCTACCGACCGTTGTGAGGTTCTTGAAGAAGAACGCCGAGTGGAGCAAGAGGGCCTGAAGAAGGCCGGCGCCGAAGTCAAGGATGCCAGGAGTGAGATGCGGGCTATGAAGGAGGAACTGCGTCAAGCCGGAGACATTGCGGCTGGAAAGCCCTTTCTTCTGCGTAGGAAGTTCACGGATCCGAAGTATGCTCAACTGGGCCAGTTGTGTGGTGCGGAGGATCCTTATCTTGATTTGGCGGCGAGTGCGGCGGACGCAGTCGTGCACTTCCGAAGCCAGAAGGATCACGAAATGGAAGAGCTTTACTGGTCTCAATTCCATAGTCCGGAGCATCCACTTCCGTTGACTGATCGTCTGGCTGAGTGGGCTGAGCTGAATAGATTGTTCGGACTTGCCATGACGGATGTGGTCACTCATCTGTGGCCGGAAAGGCCCAAGCCGAAGAGTTATTTTGGCTTGTTGCAGCAATTCCTTGAGGCGGTGCCGCACATCAAGGCGATGAAGCGGTCGGCATGCATAGAAGGTGCACGGATGGCTCTCGCCCGTGTGAAGACATACTGGGCGGACATGAATGCCACCGCTGTTGCATCTCGGGGTTCGGACAAGAGTCGATTACCAGTCGAGCACTATTTTGAGGAAGTCCTGCAGGGCGCTCGTTTAATAGAGTCGCAGTGCTCGAAAGATGTCATGTTCAAATGACGTGTATGATTTGTGAGATTATGTTTATAATGCAATAGCTTTTTATACTTGTGCGTTCAAGTACTGAACTATCTCCTGTGCGGCCGTATATGTATAAATAACCTGAAAGTTGCAGTCTTTGGATTCGGCCCCCACGCACATGGTCCAGGGGTGTTTGCAAAAAGAAAAGCGCTTTTTCACACTTATCCAACGTCTTGGTCCTTTGAAGGAGGTGACAGCATAGCATACTAGGCAACCGGACTAGAGTGCTTTATCACTTTCACTTAGCCATAGGAGCTCGATGGTGGGGCTACTATATAGCCCCTAGAGGCACCGCGCTCTCCGAACTTGGGGCGCGTATGTGCCTGACCGGGAAGCGGTCCTTCGTCAAAGCGGAGGAATTCTAAACATTCCAATAGTCGATCGAGTGGTTGACCAGTCTCTCGCTATATCATGACAGTCAGTTTTCGGCTTTCTCTACTGAGGTGCTCGCCCGGCCGAACCGGGGCACAATCGCAGTAGTTCTCCTGGTGCCGCGTTAGCCGATGGAGCGGAACGTAAGGCAGCAAAACACAGGAGCCGGGCAAACCCAACATTTGACCAAAGACATGATTCGGAGCTGATGCATATAAGGCCTAACTCGAGACGCCGAACACTCCCTGAGGTGTTCGGTCTTTATGATACCGGGCAGAACAATGCCCTAAGCCCCTAGTGTCCAGGTACAGGCGGGAACTTCTGACGCGGCCGATGCCAAAACGCCAGCCTCCTCCTCGGTTATGGTAGAAAACCGGGGGATGTGTATCAACAAGAGACAGTAAGAAAGGTTTACGCAGGGTCTTAATCTGAAAAGAATCCTTGCAACGGGTCCCTGCTGCACGCCTGCGCCTGTGTCTCCGTTGTGCTGTATCCTGGACGGGTGTAGCACGTGCTTCATCTGTAAAAGAGAAGGACTTAGTTTGGAAAAATATCGTGCAAAGGTTGTATTTAAAATAAAGTATAATTTGGAAGATGAATAAAGTTGAGCTTTATTGGCTCTCATCGTTTCAACGCGCAGCCCCTTGTAAAGGGGTATGCGGCTGGGAAGCCCCTTGTTTATTTACGCCGGACTCGCCTAACCGTGTCCGAGGTCTGAATGACCTGTTTCTAGGGGCTTTGACCTGCAAGGTCGGATTAGTGTGTGGCTGTCAAGGCGGCCTCACGTCCTCCATGGTTGAGGAACACTCAGAGTTACTCTTAATAAGATTATGCCGCGTGGACCGGGCATTTTAAGCGTAAGAGACGCGTAATGCGTTATTGCGTTAAAGCGAGCGAAGGCTTCGCGTCCCACTAGTGCTTGAGGGCCACTGTGAAATGGGGCGGTATGGAGAGTGAGCTTTTCGCGACGGAGGTTGCCGGATGAACCGGACACAGCCTCTAGTGGTGCAGAGCTTGTTCCATCGGCATAAAGGCTTGGCGTCACTCCTTTAAAGGAAGTGCTGCTACAGCGAATTTTGGTAGGGTCTATCCCCATTCCGCGGATGGTGTCCTGGTATGGCAGGTGCCGCACTGTGTTTTCGTGTTATCACATGAAGTGAGTTCACTGTTTTGACTTCTAGTGGGAAAGTCTTCTGTTTTCCGACGTTCTGCTTGTGGGGTTCGTCATCGTCTTCGATTGGCGTGTCGATCCCCTTGCGTTCGGCGTTAAGTCGGTCGGACTATTTGAAGACCCAACAGTCTCTGTGGGTATGGTTTGCAGGCCTCCCGGAGGTGCTATGTATTTGACATAGCCTATCTAGAATTTTGTTTAGGTTGGATAGATCGTCACTGTTGTCCGTTGGGGGTAGTGTTTTGTTATTCGGCCGATAGCTTTTGAATCCGGCGTTGACCGCCGTGCTGTTTGGGCCAGTTTCCTTATTCCGGCGCTGATCTTTTCTGCGCCGTGATTTTCCATTTCCATCCCTGACTTCGGATGTACTCGGGTCGCTGGTGCTACATCTAGCTAGCCAGCTGTCCTCTCCTGCGAAAAAGCGGGTCATGAGGCTTGTTAGTGCGGCCATTGTTCTTGGTTTTTCCTAGCCGAGGTGTCTGGCGAGCCATTCATCTCGGACGTTGTGCTTAAAGGCTGCTAAGGCTTCGGCTTCTGGACAGTCGACTATTTGGTTCTTTTTGGTGAGGAACCTGTTCCAGAATTTGCGTGCTGACTCTCCGGGCTGTTGAGTTATGTGACTTAAATCATCTCCATCCGAAGGGCGGACATAGGTCCCTTGAAAATTTGCTCGAAACGCATCCTCGAGCTCTTCCCAACTTACAATGGTATTTTCTGGGAGGCTTTTGAGCCAATGTCGAGCTGGCCCTTTGAGCTTGAGGGGTAGGTATTTTATGGCATGGCGATCGTCTCCTCTTGCCATATGTATGTGTAGGATATAATCCTCAATCCAGACTCCGGGGTCTGTTGTTCCGTCATATGCCTCTACGTTTACGGGTTTGAATCCCGCTGGAAATTCATGATCCAGTACCTCGTCGGTGAAACATAGTAGGTGTGCGGCGCCCCTGTATTTAGGTGTGTCGTTGTCTTCAAACGCTCGGCGGGTTGTGTTGCTTCTTGGAGTCTTCTTTTTTGGCCCATAGATGGACCTGACCGGGTCATCCTTTTTCTGAGGATCGTGTGCCAGCTTGTGTGCGGAGCCCCTTGCTGTTCTTAGCCTGTCATCTGATCGTCTTTCCATCCAGGCGGCCTCTTTCTTTTTTGACTGTGGGGGCTCTAAGGCCTCCTCATCAAATTTGGGCAACAACTTGCACTTTGGGTAACTCTTTGCCTGGTGACTAGCGTCATATTTATCTGCAGTATTGAGTACTTTGCTCCATCTCATTCTGAGTGCGTCCTCTACTGTTTTGAGCTTCCGCTTTTGCTTCTTCAAACTTCTTGCAGTAGCGACGAGCCTTTTATGAAGGTTCTTATGCTCTGGTGATGTGTTCGGCGTGAGATCGTCTAGGCTCTTGTTTTCGCCGGGGATGGGTTGCTTGTCTAGTTCACCGTGTTCGTATGATTGCTTGGTTGCGTGCTCGCCGTCCACTGCTTCGCCCTGCTCTAGGGCCGGGTCTGTATGGGTGCCGTTTTTATCGAGGCGGGACTTTGGGCGGCGCTTGCATCGCTGTTTTGGTTGTTTGCTGGTGGAGTTGTCCTTCGCCATGTCCCATTGTTCCTCGTTGTCGCTTCCTTTTGGTGTATCCACCATGCATATGTCGTGAGTTGGGGTGGCTTTCCAGTGCCCGATAGGCGCTGGTTCTTGGTCGTCTCCGGCATCGTCGTCCATACCGTCGATGTCTTCGGAGTCGAAGTCTAGCATGTCGGTTAGATCGTCGACAGTGGCTACTAAGTGGGTGGTGGGTGGGCTTTGAATTTGTTCGTCGTCCGCATCACAACCGTGTTGACCGCAGTCCGGCCAGGGCTCTCCTGATAGCGAGAGATACTTTAGCGAACTCAAGATGTCGCCGAAAGGTGAGTGTTGAAAGATGTTCGCCGTGGTGGAATCCATGACCGGCGCCCAACCGGATTCGATTGAAGGGGGCGCGGGAGGTTCGGAGTCCGGCAAGGAGTCCGGCACCTCGGAGTCACAAGCTTCATGAGGGACAAGGTCGGTGTTCGGCTCTATCTCCGTAGAGGTTGCAGCCCCCGAGGCGGTGTCTTGCCATCCGTCCTCGATCTGCGCAGCCGGCTCCGAATTGAAGATTGGAGCGGGCTCGAGTGCGGCCTCCACAGTTTTGTCCGGCTGCAGAGCTAAATCATGCCCGTCGTGATAGTGCGGCACGCTTGGCTGTGGCTCGAATCCATCGAAGATCAAGTCCCTGCGGATGTCAGCCGTGAAGTTCAAACTTCCAAATCTGACCTGACGTCCAGGGGTGTAGCTTTCAATCTGCTCCAGATGGCCAAGTGAATTGACCCGCAGTGCAAAGCCGCCGAATACGAAGATCTGTCCGGGGAGGAAGGTCTCACCCTGGACTGCGTCGTTGTTGATGATCGAAGAAGCCATCGAGCCTATCGGCGGCGACACAGAGGAACTCTCAATGAAAGCACCAATGCCGGTGTCAAAACCGGCGAATCTCGGGTAGGGGGTCCCGAACTGTGCGTCTAGGCGGATGGTAACAGGAGACAAGGGGCACGATGTTTTACCCAGGTTCGGGCCCTCTTGATGGAGGTAAAACCCTACGTCCTGCTTGATTAATATTGATGATGTGTGTTACAAGAGTAGATCTACCACGAGATCAAGGAGGCTAAACCATAGAAGCTAGCCTATGGTATGATTGTTGTTCGTCCTACAGACTAAAGCCATCCGGTTTATATAGACACCGGAGAGGGCTAGGGTTACACAGAGTCGGTTACAATGGTAGGAGATCTACATATCCGTATTGCCAAGCTTGCCTTCCACGCCAAGGAAAGTCCCATCCGGACACGGGACGAAGTCTTCAATCTTGTATCTTCATAGTCTTGGAGTCCGGCGATGATGATAGTTCGGCTATCCGGACACCCCCTAGTCCAGGACTCCCTCAACCGCGCTATGTGGTAGTACTACTCCTCAGGAGCGGTAGTACCGTGCCTCTAGCCCAGCATACTGAAGTGCACGGAAGTAGGCGTGGAAGTAGTTTTTTACAGCCGTGCCCTACGAGGTAGTACCGCTCCCAGCATGCGGTAGTACCGTGCCGAATTTTTGCACAGACTGAAACCCAGTGGAAGTAGCCACAGATGTAATTTTATTAGTTCGTGCCTTCCCAGCCTAGTCGAAACCTGCCTTGTGGTAGTACCACAAGGACGCGCGGTAGTACCACTTTGATGGTTCTATCGCTCATCACTTTAACGCAACAGGGCCTCAACTGGTCTCTATCGCGGGAGCGTTAGTACCGCACCATCGAGCGGTAGTACCGCACCATCTAGCGGTAGTACTGCAAGGCCTTGCGATAGTATCACAAGTCGGTGAGTACCGCAGGTCACGGGCTGATGAAGTGGGTAATGGTTGGATCTTTTCCCCCACTATATAAAGGTGGTCTTCTTCCCCAAGTTGACCACCTCTTCCCTCCCCAAGCTCCATTGTTGCTCAAAGCTCCATTTTCGACCGATCTCTCTCCCTAGCCAATCAAACTTGTTGATTTTCTAGGGATTGGTTGGGAAGGCCCCCATCTACACTTCCACCAAGAGAAATTTGATACCCCCCACTAATCCCTTGTGGGTCTTATTACTCTTGGGTGTTTGAGCACCCTAGACGGTTGAGGTCACCGCGAAGCCATATTCCATTACGGTGAAGCTTCATGGTGTCGTTGGGAGCCTCCAATTAAGTTGTGGAGATTGCCCCAACCTTGTTTGTAAAGGTTCGGTCGCCGCCTCCAAGGGCACCAATAGTGGAATCACGGAATCTCACATTGTGTGAGGGCGTGAGGAGAATACGGTGCCTCAAGTGGCTTCTTGGGGAGCATTGTGCCTCCACACCGCTCCAAGGGAGAGGTACTTCCTCTCAGAGGGAAGGAACTTCGGTAACACACCCTCATCTCCACCGGCTCCACTCTTGGTTATCTCTCACCTTTACTTGTCCAAGCTTATATTGTGTTGTATCCCTTGCTTGCTTCTGTGCTTGTTGTTGTTGTTGTTGCTGCATCATATAGGTTGCTCACCTAGTTGCATATCTAGACAACCTACTTTGATGAAAAGTTAATTTGGTAAAGAAAAGCTAAAAACTGTTAGTTGCCTATTCACCCCCCCCCCCTCTAGTAAACTATGTCGATCCTTTCAATGACATTACATCAAGCAAGGTTTCATGTTTTTCTGATCATTTTTTAACTTTTGGAACTAAAATGCCATGGCACTCCATGCATGTGTCCATGTCGTGAGACCAATATGTTTGAAAATTCCTTCTAATTTACTGCACATGGAATTAACTCGCACACAAGTACACAAATATGATTTTTCAAACCGTTATGGTTAGTCGTTGCATGTAGATGTAGTTCAAATTTTAATTATGGTCACTTAAATGTCTTCAAAAGGTGAAATGACCCTTGAAATTTTCCAAATTTTGACATGACAATTGTATTAGTGCACGTTACGCGTAGAAAAAAATTGAAGTCCGTAAGAGGAAGCTATCTCCCGTTCGTCATCAAACCTGCATTGTTCCCTCTCGGAACCACGAGCCTTCTAGTGAGTTGCTCCGGTTTGTGAGGGGTGTGCGTCCAAACTTTCATCAAACATGCCAATTTTTTTACCTCATCATCTTGGTGGCATGACATTACATCAAGCAAGGTTTCATGTTTTTCTGATCATTTTTTTTAGGAATTAAAATGCCATGGCACTCCATGCACGTGTCCATGCCGTGAGACCAATATGTTTGAAAATTCCTTCTAATTTACTGCACATGGAATTAACTCACACACAAGTACACAAATATGATTTTTCAAACCATTATGGTTAGGTGTTGCATGTACATGTAGTTCTAATTTGAATTACGGTCATTAAAAGGCTAGAAAATCACTTAAATGTCTTCAAAAGGTTAAATGACCCCTGAAATTTTCCAAAATTTGACACGATAGTTTTATTAGTGCACGTTACACGTAGAATTTTTTTGAAGGCCGTAACAGGAAGCTATCTCCCGTTCGTCATAAAACATGCATTGTTCCCTCTCGGAACCACGAGCCTTCTAGTGAGTTGCTCCGGTTTGTGAGGGGTGTGTGTCCAAACTTTCGTCAAACATGACACTTTTTTACCACATCATCTTGGTGGCATGACATTACACCAAGCAAGGTTTCATGTTTTTCTGATCATTTTTTAATTTTTTGGAATTAAAATGCCATGGCACTCCTTGCGTGAAGTGTCCATGCCATGAGACCAATATGTTTGAAAATTCCTTCTAATTTGCTACAAATGGAATTAACTCGCACACAAGTACACAAATATGATTTTTCAAACCGTTATAGTTAACCGTTGCATGTACATGTAGTTCTAATTTGAATTACAGTCATTAAATGGCTAGAAAATCACTTAAATGACTTCAAAAGGTCAAATGACCCCTGAAATTTCCCAAATTTTCACATGACTGTTGTATTAATGCATGTTACACGTTTAAAAATTTTGAAGGCCGCAAGAGGAATCTATCTCCCATTTGTCATCAAATATGCATTGTTCCCTCCCGGAACCACGAGCCTTCTAGTGAGTTGCTCCGGTTTGTGCGGGGTGTGTGTCCAAATTTTCGTCAAACAGGACAAATTTTTTATCACATCATCTTGGTGGCATGGCAGTACATCAAGCAATGTTTCATGTTTTTCTGATCATTTTTAATTTTTTGGGATTAAAATGTCATGGCACTCCATGCATGTGTCCGTGCCGTGAGACCAATATGTTTGAAAATTCCTTTTAATTTGCTGCACATGGAATTAACTCGCACACAAGTACACAAATATGATTTTTCAAACCGTTATGGTTAGCCGTTGCATGTAGATGTAGTTCAAAATTGAATTACGATCATTAAATGGCTAGAAAATCACTTAAATGTCTTCAAAAGTTCAACTGGCCCTTGAATTTTATTAATTTTTTGCATGACAGTTGTATTAGTGCATGTTACACGTAGAAAATATTTGAAGGCCGTAAGAGGAAGCTATCTCACATTCGCCATCAAAAAAGCATTGATCTCTCTCGGAACCACGAGCCTTCTAGTGAATTGCTCTGGTTTATGAGGGGTGTGTGTCCAAACTTTCGTCAGACATGCCAAATGTTTTAGGGATTATTCCATCTGTGCCCCCAATTCCTTAGTTGTGCTTAGTTTTCCCCACGCTTCAAACTTTTGCTCACTTTTCCCCATTCCCTTAGCTAAAACTCTCACAAATGTTCATAACAGACGTTTGCCGTCTTGGCCATTAACTGACTTGTGGGGCCACGTTGGACTATGTTGACTGTGGTTGTGGCTTCGCTGGTTGGGCCGTGTTTGTGTTCATAGGACGGGCCCGTTAGTTTGTTGGTAATAAATTAAAAAGGGAGCCCAATTAAAAAAGCCTGCTATGGATGGATGCAGCCTGCTATGCATGCCCAGCTTTGGCATCGATGTAGCCTGCTATGCATGCGAACACCGCCACGCACGCATCTAGTGACCTAGACCTAATCGCATGCATGCACGCCGACACACACGCATCGATCCATGCTGCACGGTTGCCAGTGGATTCAGTCGCTCCGCAGCGTCGTTTCACACGTCGCAGGTATACGTGCCGGTGGCAGAAGGGGCAGGCTGCATGCACGGTCGCATCCATATGTCGAGGCATCGGTTCACACCGCAGGCTGCACGCACGCTCGTGAATGGGAGGTAGGCAGCCGCCAACGCAGAGCACGCAGAAGGGGGAGGTAGGCAGCCGCCAACGCAGAGCACGCAGAAGGGGGAGGTAGGCAGCCGCCAACGCAGAGCATGCAAAGCACACTCGCATCGATTCATGTTCACAAATTGATGATCGCATCGGTTCACGCACGCACTGAGTCACGATCTACGCCGGTTGCGCGTGTACCCACTTCGCCTCCCCCGGCTATTCAAACTGCCCTTCATTGCCTCTTCTTCTATAGATCCATCTGCGCCTCCAACTTCTCTTCTTCCCCCAAAAGCCAAAGGCGTTCCACTCAGCAAAGGGAGCAAGATGCAGTACAACGGGCCGATGTTCCAAGCGCCGCCCACCGTGCCGGAACGGCGGTACCCTGCCAACGTCGTCGTCGAGGAATCCCTCCGCGTGTTGGTGTTCTCCCGCTGGAGGGGAAGCACTGAGCTTGCATGGGGGTTCCTCCGTGCGGGCTTCCACCACCTCCTGGCGGGCTCGCCGCCCATGTTCAACCTCGTGGAGCAGCGTCCCCACGCCAATGCTCCAGTGGTAGGGCTCGTCGTCCACTTCACCAACAGGTTCGATGCCTACTACCTGCTCGGCAAGGTGTATTGGTGTGGGTGCGAGTTCATCGCATTCACGACCTATAACATCTTCACCGACTTCGAGAGCGTCTTCCCCGCTCGCAACCGCATGCACAGCCTCCCGTACTACGTCGGCGACAACGGCCTTGCAGAGGAGGAGTACTAAAGCCGGCGGCGAAGAAGACGGTGAAGCCGGCGGTTAAGGTGAAGACGACGGTGAAGACATGGCGGTGTTGCCCTAGCTACCCTATCTATCTACTATGTAGTGTGAGTTTGGTGTGTGTGTGTTGCCCGAGCTAGCTACCCTATCTATGTAAGGTTAATTATTAGTGATTATCTATCGGTGTCTATGTAAGAACTTATGTTGCCCTAGCACCCCTATCTAAGTTAAGTTATGTGTGTTATATTAATGCTTTGTTATGTTTGTATTTTGTTTGTCCCAAGTTTAGACACGGCTAATTGGCGTGGGAAAAATTAACCAAACAAACTAAAAATGATGTGTTTATAGATGCCTTCTAAAAATAAGAACATATTGTACAGTTGTACACGGCTTTGGTTTGAGAGCTCTGTATTTTTTAGGTATTCAAAGAAGGGCTCCCTTCAAATAATACTTTGGTTTTCAGAAATATTGAAGTATCAAATACTTTGAGATATTTGGCTTTAGTCAAAAGTGTAATTTTAACTACGCTATGTTTGAAGTATATAAAAAAGAGGGTTAGACCTGTTTTTCTAATCATGAAGTATTGGTTCGCTAGGCATAATAATACTGTGGTTTGCAAATACTTTGATTCTAAAAAATGAAGGGACCCATAAAAGAAAGCCAAAAAAAATCCTCAATGAGATAGAAGATATTGGGCAATCAAACTAATGGAAAAAGCAATTAGAAACAAAAAAGAACAAAGCAATCCTTCCTAAACAAAAAAAGAAACATCGCTTGTTTCTGGGCTTTCTCTTTGGGCCCGCGAACTAGGTTTTTTTAGCAAAACTGACGAACTCGAGGACAAAAGTTTGGCAAGTGCGAGAGAGAAGAGATGAACTTGATGTATATCCCTTGTGCTGCTCAAGTACTACTTACTGTCATCTGACCAGCTAGGGTATGATCCAACACTCGAGGTTATTAGCTAACAAAATAATCCTATCACTGAACTGGTAGTTGTTTTCTGCAGAAACTGAAAGTGTCGAAACTTAACAGTAAACTGCATACATTCAGAGATCGATAGTTTCACTAAACAGAGTTGCATTTGAGATAAACGGACTTGGATTGCTAAACAGTGGCAACAATAGTAGAGAAACATCTCTAACGAGAGATGGCCATCAAGTAAAAAATTCCTAGAGCAAGTATTCCTAAAGCTATCAGATTGGATTGATTCTTCAACTCAATAAGCTCCTTGAAGTTCTTGTTCATCTTCTTCAATTCCATCTTCAGTTCGACATCTACCACCGGCGGGTATTCTGGACGCGCTGCTGCTGCCGGAGCGGCACTGTCATGGGGCAAATTGGACTCACAGATTTCATTCCCCCTCGAATCCAGCAAGCCCGACCCTTGAAGCCACTGGATCTAATCATCCATCCACTCGAAATGGTGGCATTTCTTCACGATTTGAAAACGAAATCATGTAACCTAAATCCAAATCTGACAGATTTTTTGAGAAATTGAGATAAAGGATGCGAGGAAAACTCAGATCTAACCTGCCCCTCCGGCTTGCTCTCGCATTTGACGAACTCGTGCCCAAAGTTCCCATTCTTCTCCTCCTTCAAAGTCAACCGCTTTAGTGGCGTAGTCCGTGGGCAGTCAGTGCATCGAGTCATCGGCACTGGACCATACACCGGCCACATGGAACAGGGGGCTGAGGAATTGCTCGAGAGGAAGAAGAACGAGAAGATGGGGAAAGAAACAGAGGAATTGCTTGATCTGCTCGATGCCTTTGTCTGTCAGATGGAGAAGAGGAGAAGGGGAAGCTATATTGACGATTTGCCACATTGTATTTTGCAGTTTGAATATTTGAACCAACTCTTAACACTAACATGTGGTGGTCATGTGCGAAAAATACAATTTCATATGTAAAGTGGGGCAGATCGTAAAAAACCCAAGAAGGAAAGTGCAATAGCCAATCAGGATGCATCACGCAGATCGCGCATGCCTACCCCACATCTGACGGGTAGTGTTTGGCGCTTGGTAGGATCTGACGGCGCATGTTCGACGCTAGGGTTTGGAGCATTTCTGCGGGGTTATGAGCAAGTCAACGGGGTTATTAGGGTTTGACCATATTTCAAATGGCCATAACTAAATTAGAAAAATTGCAAAAATATAAAACAAACGTAGTTCGTCCGTTTATGAGACCTAGTTACCATAAAAAAATATAAACTCGGTATAGGGGCGTTTTTTTGAAAAATCATTTTTTGAAGTGATCTGTCGAAATCAAGTTCAAATGTTCTTAAAAAATTCAAAAAAAAATCAAAATGTTGTAATTCTTGCACACATAGCCGTCGTATGTGACAAGGTTATGAGAAAAAAAATATAAACTTGGTGTAGGTCATTTTCATGAAAAAAGTCTTCACACAAATGAGCTATCACCTATGAACATTTTCAGAGTTCGTAGAATAGGGAGAGAGGGTTTAGGGTTTGGAAAAAATCAAAATAATTAAAAAAATTGGAAAAATCTCCATAGCTTCATTTTGGAGTGAGTAAGAAGGATCTGAACTTACTTTTTCATTTTCATATCTAAAACGTGTTATTTGACGGTTTTGAAATAAAAGCATATTTTTTTCAAAAAATGTAGTAATATGAATATTAATCAATAAATAGTGAGACTTCGTTTTTACCCTATATGTATGGAACAAGTGTTAATAAAAATATATATGCCTCATTTAGGCAAGGTCAAAAAAAACTTGATTTCAAATAGGGTTGTTTACCCTAGCTTTCGAGCTCGTTTCTAGCACATTTCTCACTCGGACTGTTCACCTACGAATATTGGACTTCAAATGCTCGATCAAATACACCGCACAGAGCAATGAACCTCCAATGTTCAACTTCAACTTTGACTCGAATCCAAATTTTGGCCCAAATTCAAATATTGATTTAAATTCAAATTTTGATGGAAATTTGAATTCTGACTCAAATAAGAAACCAAAGTAGAAGCAACATTATTACAACTGATAAGTTTTCACAGTAGCTCAAATCTACCAAGTTTTAAGATGCCAACATCTTAATACAAATCTACCAAGTTTTAAGCTATCCACTCGCCCTCAAATTGACAACACAAACATTTCCCGACAACTTAATTCAAATTTTCGACTTGCTCCTAGTTGAGATACTCTTTTGTTTTAGACTCTTGTTCCTTTTGATCTCGGGCTTTACTTGGGTTTTTCCTCGTGGAGGTGCTGATGGAGTAGTTGCACTCGCCGAGCACTTGACGACCATTTGACGGTCATCTATGGGTTCAGTAATCTTTAAAGGCACAATTGGAAAAATTATGCCCTCCTCTTCCTCTCTTATAGATTCAAAACCATCAAAGGCCATGGTTTCAAAATCTTCTGCTTCTTCATCTCTTGGCCTTTTCTCCCTAGAGCTGGTAAATAAAATTATAAGCCATAGGCAAAAAAGAGAACAAATGCAAACAAAAGGGAAGCTGCATTCTACAAAGGGTGCAAACACATACCAAGATGCTTCATTTGCTGCTGCATTCTGCACTGCATCTTCAGTCTCCATTGCTACTGCATTCTCCTCGGCATTGGCTGCTGTCCATCTTTCCTCCTCTCCAAATGATGCATCCACTACATTGGTACAAAGCCTGGCAATATGCCCCAGAACTCCACATTTTTTGCATGCACACTTCTTTGGTAGACGACCCTCCTCACCTGCTCTAATCCTCGGGTTCCTTGGTCTTCCTGGTGGTCTAGTAATGACAGGAGCGTGGAGTTTGAACCTTGGATCTACTATGTTCCATTGATCTTTCCCCAATAGTGCAGGCATAGTGTCAGCATAAGCAGCCATAAATTTGGCAACAGAGAAATACTCAGAGCAATATTGATCAACTTCACCATCTGCACCCCCGATAACGGTCATCAGATGTAGGGCATGTATGCATGGCTTCCCACGGATCTGTCATTGCCTACAAGTACATTCTCTAGTACTTAGGTTCACAGGATACCTCCATACCCTATTTTTAGTGTCAGTATAGGTAACCTCTCCCTCATATGTACCAGATCGAATACATTTCATCTTCAGTCCTCTTGCCTTCAAGTGCAATGCCTTAATCAGTGATGGGAGCATTTGATGACCAACATATTGTGTTTCTGCAATTCTTTTGCGAAGAGCCATCTTTATCATGATCATTTGTCTCATCTTGTCAAATTCTTGCCACAACAAGAGCCCTTTCACTGACTTGAACTTTGAATTGAAGCATTCTGCAAGGTTACTAGTCACATAATCTACTTTGCAGATTTTGTTGAATTTGCTTCTTGACCACACCTTGCCATGATGTGCATCCATGTACTCCTTCACAAGAGGATTTTGAGCATACAACACTCTCAAATAGTGTTCATGCTTCCTTTTGCTGCATGTGTATGATGCTGGCCATAATTCTCATCATAAACTTTACCTTTGGACTTCTTTTTGAAATTATGCGCTAGGTGTCGCATACATTCCCTATGCTCCACTCCAGGGAATACAATTTCCACTACACTCTCTAAACCCTTGCAAGCATCTGTGTGTATAGCTAAACCTGGGGGTGTGCCTATAATGTTGCGCAACTGCTGCAGAAACCAGACCCAACTTTCCTCAGACTCTGCCTCCACCACACCAAATGCAACTGGGAATAGCCAGTTGTGTCCATCAACTGCAGAAGCTGCTACTAGCTGTCATCTCCATCTTCTAGTCAAATGTGTAGCATCTACATCCAAATAGGGCCTGCAACCATCTAGAAACCCCTGCCAGCAAGCCTTGAAACAAACAAAAGCCCTTCTGAAGCACTCCTTCTGAAATGACTTCCCTTTTATTTTTAATGGAACTGTATGCTTGTCAATCTCTACAACACTCCCTGGACTTGCCATCTCTACTTCAGCTTTGAAAGTGTAAAGCAGCTGAAAACTGTCATTCCATTGACCATTAATTCTGTCAAGAGCCTTTCCCCTAGCATTGAAAATTCTCATGTAAGGAATTTCCATCTTGTACTTCTCAAAAAGCTTCCCATGTAGTGCTGTTGGACCAAGTCCAGGTTCTTCTCTCAGCCGATCCAATATAGCATCTGCCACCCACCTAGTTTTTGCTAGCTTGGTTTTGGCCTTCCCCCCTCCCCCTCCAGGTGGACAGGTGTGCTTGTGTGGGTTTTTCTTTATCTGAAACAAAATAAAAGGGTAAATTATAGTTAAGAAACCTTACTCAACGATCTGAAACTAAATTACTAACTGAACTTTGATGACCTAAATATATTTGCTCTTTCTCATACGAGATGCATGCAACTTCCATCTACACCTAGGATATGGACAAAAAACTATGAACCTTGCTGGCTCACTCCTTTTAATCTTATAGCTGTTTTCAGATATAATGCACCATGTTGTCACTGCATTCCGACAGTCCACCATTGATTGGAAAATGGTACCTACACTAAGCTCAGGTTTTCCCCTGTTCCACTCAATTGTTGGCATGTCATCACCATCGTATTCATCCTCGATTAAGCTGTCCTTGTTCTCCACCTTCTCTTCATCGTCAGTGTCATTAAACCTAGCTTGGCTGATGGGCTCCTCCATATATTCGTCATCCACTGCTTGCTGACTGGCTACATCGACCAGTTCAGGAAACATCATCTCGTCCTCATCATCATTTGTAGGCACTGCCTCGTCAGGTTCTGCATCTTCTTCTACACCAACTGCAGAAGGTACACGAGAAGCAGCAGCTGAATAGGAACCAGAATTGGCAGCAGGCATGTTGTGGCTCCATGAACCACTTGCTTTACTTGGTGTCGACCTATAAGGAGTGCCGGGGTGCTGGCTATTAGCACAGATAGATGATGTCTGAACTCCCATCCCCTTCGCCCGTTCTGCGCGTGGCTGAAGCACATCGATTTGGAGTTTACCGAATCGGCAGCCAGTAATCCCAGCAAAAAGCAACGGCATATGATCGTCGCAAGTTAGTGGGAGAAATCTTTGCTCGTCACTACTGAAGTAATTCAGTTCAACAACATCGGCATCACTCCAGGGATAGGTGTTTCGGAGCTCAGCTCGCAAATCTTTGAAAGATATGCTGCTTTCTACCACTTTGGGATAGAAAAATGATGAAATCAAATGCGGTTTAGTACCACGCAGCACACTAGTTTCCATTGTAATCGCCAGCCGGAAAGCCAGCGTGGGATCAATCCTATTTCGTTGGGGGAAGGAAACAAAGGCTTCAGTTAGCCGGGTAAAATCGAGCACAAATTCGAACAATTCAAGCAAACAGAAGTCAAATACGGCCTACAATATGACTTAGAACGTCAATACGAGAGGAAACAATGCTTACCCAGGTTTAATCCATGAATTATCTGCCGCGGATTCGACCCAATCCTCTCCATGGTCGAATGCATTCCGGGCGTCCTCACTCAACATCGCTATGTAATCCCAGATGGGGAGGTGGGCTATATCTGGCGGAGACGCGGCGTCGCTGACGAACGGAATAGGGCATAGGGTGGAGGAAACAACTGCGGTGGACGCGACACGACGCTGGCGGAGGGGGCGGGGCGGTGTGGTGCAGTGCGGCCTGTCTAGATCTGTTTCAGATTCAGACAAGCTGCCCAATACGTGTCTCCTTGCGGTCCCACCCGTCAGCAAGCAACAGTCAGACGAAGACTCGGCCCCACTCTTCAGCAATTAACGGTCAATGGACGGTCAAGACGGCAAACGCCCGCTATGAGCATTTGTGAGAGTTTCAGCTAAGGAAGAGGGGAAAAGTGAGCAAACCTTTGGAGCGTGGGGAAAAGTGAGCGCAACTAAGGAACCAGGGGCACTAATTTAAATATGCCAATTTTTTACCACATAATCTTGGTGGCTTGACATTACATCAACCAAGGTTTCATGTGTTTCTGATCTTTTATTATTTTTTTGGAATTAAAATGCCATGGCACTCCATGCTGAATTGTGTCATAGCCATTAGACCAATATGTTTGAAAATTCCTTCCAATTTACTGCACATGGAATTAAATTGGACACAAGTACACAAAACATGACTTTTCAAACCATTATGGTCAGCTGTTGCATGTACATGTAGTTCAAGTTTCAATTACGGTCATTAAATGGCTAGAAAATCACTTAAATGTCTTAAAAGGTCAAATGACCCCTGAAATTTTCCAAAATTTGACATGACAGTTGTATTAGTACTACAAATTTTCTTACACATTTAAAACACCATCCGTTGGCACTTTACTCCAAATTCGTCTTTCACAGCTAATAAAAAATATCTACAACATCACACACAGTTGTTTTGTAGGAATCGTTTGGGATGAAAATTTCTGGGTCTATTTAAGTCTTCCTCCTTAAGCTTCACCGGCTCGTCTGCTCTAGTGCCGGCAACCCCCGAATCAAAAAATCCCGACCCCATTCCCGCGCCCCCTTCTTGCAAAGATGACGCCGTGGAAACACTTCGTGAAGGCCTGTACGATGGTCGCGTCCTCCCGAGCGCCGCCGCCTGTGTCGAGAGTGCGGCCGCCTACGCCGAGAGTGCCGCTGCATCTGCATTGAGCACGGCCGCTTCCGCTGAGAGGGCATCTGCGGCAGCCAACAAGGCAGCTGCAGCAGCTGAGACGGCTACAGCTGCTGCTGTGATGGTAGCTGCAAATGCCAAGAGCGCTCTAGCTGTCATCCGTGCCGCCGATGTCTCCCTGGCCCGGGTCGAGGCCATCCACGCCAAGATATTCCAGGCCACCTTGGAATCCAGCATGCAACCGACGTCCGAAAATGCGGCGATGGCCATGGAGCACCTGCGTCCTCATGAGGTCGTTGAGCGGGAGATGGAGATGCAGGAGGCGGCGGAGATCGAGGAGCGCCAGGAGGAGGAGTTGCGCGTGGCCCAGGTCGAGGTAGAGAAGAATCTGTCCATCGAGGAATCGGCGGTGGAGTACCAATGCGAGCTCTGGCACAACGACTACTACGAGTACTACAACCTTGAGGGCGGCGCCAAGGACGAGGACACGGTCGACTTCAGCAGGGGGGACGCGGAGTCCACCAACGGCGGCATGTCTCCAGGACAAGTTATCGACGTCTCATCTCACGCCGGCAATGCATAGGCCGGCGCGGCGGCGGATTTGTTAAAATTATTCGTACTTAGGCTTTGTTTTTAATGCTGGTCTTTTGTTAGAGCAATGTTTAGGTGAACCCGCTCTGTTTAATTACTAAAATTGCTCGATTTAGTAACTCTAGCCTATCTTCTGTACGCTCTTTTGTGTGCCCATATTAGCAAGCGATGTTAAATTATACAATGACGTACCCGGGGAAATTTCCACCAAAATTCGAATTATCAAACTCATCCCATGCGCGTTAAGCAGAAGAATCTTTTGCGATGCACACTATCATTCAAAGTGAATGGTGTCCAGCGGCATCGCGCGCAAAGTTTCCCTCCACATTTCAAAAATTTTGGCCTACCGCCGAAATATCTACCCTCTGCCCCTCCCCATCCCCTTTTCTCCCTGACCACAAGTCACATTTCCCCTGTTTCCCCCTTCCTTCCTTCCTTCCTTCCTTCCTTCCTAAGCTATAGCCGCTTCCTCAGTTGCTTCCTCGCTCTCTCCATCTTGCATCCTACCGCCGGGGTCACCATGGTCTTCTTCAAAGACCTCTCCAGCGGTTCCTCCTACGACGACGACTCCTTTACCACCCGGGTATGCCTCTCTTCTCTCTCTCGGGCTAAGACTTGGAATGAAGGATTTTTACCTGGCGATCGATTTGAGTCATTTCTTCCTCTTGTAGTTCCCTAGGACCATCAGTTGCAACGAATGGAGCGGGGTGGCTGAAGATCTGTCTGCTCGTTGTCACCATCAATCTCCATGCGTGAAGCTAGTTGCGTTTGAATCTGTGGACAGTGGGAGGAAGTTTTTGGCATGTGCAGAGAAGGTTAGACACTCTTTTGTTGTTACAAATCATTTGTTAGATGTGATTCAGACACTGTCACGGTCCCAACCCATTCATACCACACCTTCAACCAAACGCATCCTAAGACAGTGTCACAGTTTGTACCTAGTATCTAAAAATGTTGCCATCTCATCAGCGGTGTCATTAGAAAATTATTTGGCACCGCTTCAGCAGTTTGTGGAGCCAACTTGTCCACACATCCGAGCAGCCAAGCAGTAAAATACTAAATCTTTATGGCACGAAGGAACTGGGCGTCGGAGCAACTAGGTGATCCGGAGTTCGGGTTCCTGATTTTCTTTCTGCTGCATCGGCTCGTCAGTGCAGGGCATCGGTGCGAGATGTAGCAACAGTTGTCTTTACACCAGTTTTGGCATACATAGTGGATGGCCTTAGTGCTATTATTTCTATGTTACTAAATTTGTGCATGTACACACCTGTTAATATCAATTTGTTGTCATCCAAACACTATCGCTATGTTGTTGCAGTTATATTTACCTTCCTCTTAAAATGTTCAATTTGTTATTCATAGTACATGAGTAAGAACTTGTAGCATTGTATGTAGTTAATTATAGCTTCTGATGTTTCAGAATTTGGTTGTTGTCTCAGTAGCAAATAATTCATTTGCACATTGATCTTTTTGAGAAGATATGTCATAATTAACCTGTTTCTTCAGTTTTTTCAAAATGAGTTTCGGTGATTTTCTATGTTGTTATAAACCCATTTTCCCTACAATTGTTACTGATCTAGGTTTAAATATTATAGGATGAATGGAAGTGTTCTTACTTGGAGTGGGTTGACCAAGAGTGGCCACAGTCTTTGAAGATGTGCCTAGCAAAGCTCCGGAGCATGTATCAGGAAGAGAGCAGAGGTAGGCTTAGAGAAAGTGTTGTCAACGCTGAAGAATATTTTAAGATGAGGGATAAAAAGAGGAAGGTGGAGAATGAGCTCAAGTTTTTTAAATCAGACTTTGCTAAGATGGTGTTGGCGAAGGAGGATGCACTTTCCCAGCTGGCCAGTGCAAAACAGGTTCTTAATGAACTGAAAGCAGAGGTGGATAAGGCGAGCCTAGATGATATTGATTAGGGAAATGAATATATTGTTCTAATATTGTTCTTATGAAGTTGAACTATCTATATGTTGTATTGTGCTGTTTTCCGGTAGCTATCGTACTGTGATGTTAAAATATATCTATGTGCCTGATATGAAATTGGCAAACAGTTGTTCGATATGAAATGTGAATTTGCATACTACTGGAATTATTAATTGTAAACTAATAAACCTGCTAAATGGGTCATGGAACTTTGCAAATGGTTCTAGAAGTAAAAGCGCTTGTGATGGATAGTCCAATGCCACACAGTTGTCTTCATCAAATCATGTGTGATGTAGTTGATAAAAGCAAACAATTAATCAATGCGGAGCATGTGTGATAGTTACACCTATCACACACGAGCCTATACATAAACCTATGTGGGATGTACATACGAACGAAAATGTTTTTCCTGGAATGATTGTGTGGAATGTACATACGAATGGAAACGTTTTCCCTGAATTGACTGTGTGGGAAGTACATACGAACAGAAATGTTTTCCCTGGATTAACTGTGTGGGATGTACATAAGAACAGAAACGTACTCCTTGGATTGACTGTGTGTGATATACATAAGAACGGAAATGTTTTTCTAGGATTCATCGTGTGGGATGTACATACGAACGGAAACAATTGGGTTTCGTGGCCTCGTCCGATCGCACACGAGCTCATTTTGCCCCAGCCTGTGTGCCAGGAGGGCCTATCCCCGACGGTTTCTGGGTCACGTGGGAAGGACCCCCCCTATCGCCCACACTCACTTTGGCGACGGTTCCAAATGTCGTCGCGGAAAGGGGTTAAAAACCGTTTGTATAGCACCGACGCGTACCCGCCTAGAAACACTACTGAGAGTAGATTGTTTTAAGCAGATGCAATCAAACTATGTATGACATGGTGAGATCAAAAATTACATTGATTATTTTGCCAATATACTTTCAAAGTGATGCTTTAGAGATTGTGGCTTTCACACTGAAAAAGGAGCACCATCAAATTTATTGAAATAAGTGCTACTTTGTAGGTTATCCCAAATAATTGAGTATTCCTATATCACTACACCAAGGCAAAGTGTTTCCATAGAGTGCAGAAGTTTTGAAGAAATTTTTTTCTACAAAAGAGTGAGTGGGAGGATAGTACAACTCGACAAAATGCAGAATCTTCGTAATCAGCTCAAAGAAAAGAAACACTGGAAGTAATTCTAGAATTTCTTACTACGACTGATACGGAAGCCTCTACATGAGATATAGATACTATGGTTGTACTTGCAGCTAAACTATATAGGTTGGTAAAATTCGTGCAAACCTTTGTGGTATGCAGACGAAATATTGTTGGGCAGACAATGAACCTATAATTCACAGAGAAGCGTTGATGGGACCTGTCGTGGAATTGTCACGTCAGATGTCCTTGTGTAAGGACTTAGTCGTGGAGCCATCACAACGAGATTAGCTTAAAGGGGTTAAACTGGACAAAGGACACGGGGAGTTTATACTGGTTCGGCCCCTTGCGGTGAAGGTTAAGCCTACGATCCAATTGTGGTGGAATTGATGGGGTCTAGATAACCAGGGAGCGAATCCGCTTTGCCTAGTTCTCGAGTTGTTGTTTCTTGTCCCTCAACCGCCGCCGGGTCGTCCCTTTATATACACAGGTTGATGCCCGTCGGTCCATAGAATCCCGAGGCCGGTTCATAAACCTATCCGGCTCGATATCTACTCTTTCCTACCTTACATCACAAGTTACACGCCTATGGCGGTTTATGTCTATGGGCCCTAACCTGCCTCTGGGCTTTGGGCTTCCTTGTCATGTTTCCTCCAAGGGTCGCCGTCTTCTATATCTTCATGGGCTTCAATATTGGCAGTCTCTCTGTGGATAAACCGGCCCCTCCTGGGCGGTTCGTACCCACCAGTTATATCCCTCACTCCGAAAATTGGCTATATGCCAACGAAATCCGAGATAGTATCCGTTTCACATAATTCAAGCTTAGAACTTGATAGCAATGGATCTATAAACTAACAAAGATAAAAATGTTTCATAATGCTTGACTTTTTACAAATAGTTTATGAAAAGATCAACTAATTGACTATGACAAGATTGTCTCATCATAGCAATACTTAAAGTTAGTTCGTGTTAAAGTAGCAATTATTAAATATTTCAATTATGAGATAAAACAAATGGATGTCAAAATGATTCCATGAGATGGAAATAGAACCAAGGTTGTATGTTTGATACGATCCAAGGTAATTTTGTCGATCCAAAGGATGCTAGTAAGTATGCAAACTTCAAGAAATCCTATAATGATCAGAAGCAAGCATAGTGGAGTTAGAATCTTCGTACTGATGAAATGGTCAAACAAATTGATTTCATCGAATAGAGAGAAGATGCTTGTATTTACAAGAAAGTAAGTTGGAGCATGATAATATTTATAAAACACTATATGTATATGACATATTGTTCATTGGAAATCATGTAAATTTCTTGGCACAGATTAAGACTTTACTGAAACTAGTTTTTCAATAAAATACTTAGGCAATGAATAGTCTTGGTATTAGACATATTAATCTATGGAGATAATAGTTTCTAATCGGACTTGGCCAAAATACATATTGACAGAATACTAAAGCAGTTCAGTATGAAAGATGTCAAGAAGAGTTTCTTGTCAATGTCACATGGAGGGATTCAGTATCCTGGAATACTGATGAGCGAAATATGATTTCAACTGTTGGGGAACGTAGCAGAAATTCAAAATTTTCCTACGTGTCACCAAGATCTATCTATGGAGAAACCGGCCACGAGGGGAAGGAGAGTGCATCTACATACCCTTGTAGATCGCTAAGCGGAAGCGTTCAAGAGAACGGGGTTGAAGGAGTCGTACTCATCGTGATCCAAATCACCGGAGATCCTAGTGCCGAACGGACGACACCTCCGCGTTCAACACATGTACAGCCCGGTGACGTCTCCCACGCCTTGATCCAGCAAGGAGAGAGGGAGAGGTTGTGGAAGACTCCGTCCAGCAGCAGCACAACAGCGTGGTGGTGATGGAGGAGCGTGGCAATCCTGCAGGGCTTCGCCAAGCACCGCGGGAGAGGAGAAGGGAGAGAGGTAGGGCTGCGCCAAGAGGGAGAAAACTATTGTATCTGCAGCCCCAAAAACCCTCAAGTATATATAGGGGGAGAGGGGGGGCTGCGCCCCCACCTAGGGTTCCACCCATAGGGGCGGCGGCCAGCCCAATCCCATCTAGGATGGCGGCCAAGGGGGGGAGAGGGGAAACTTGCCCCCAAGTTAGGTGGGTGCGCACCCTCCCCCAACCCTAGGCGCCTTGGGACCTTGTGGGGGGGGGCGCACCAGCCCACCTGGGGCTGGTCCCCTCCCACACTTGGCCCATGCAGCCCTCCGGGGCCGGTGGCCCCACTTGGTGGACCCCCGGGACCCTCCCGGTGGTCCCGGTACGTTACCGATAAAACCCGAAACTTTTCCAGTGACCAAAACAGGACTTCCCATATATAAATCTTTACCTCCGGACCATTCTGTAACTCCTCGTGACGTCCGGGATCTCATCCGGGACTCCGAACAACATTCGGTAACCACATACAAACTTCCTTTATAACCCTAGCGTCATCGAACCTTAAGTGTGTAGACCCTACGGGTTTGGGAACCATGCAGACATGACCGAGACGTTCTCCAGTCAATAACCAACAGCGAGATCTGGATACCCATGTTGGCTCCCACATGTTCCACGATGATCTCATCGGATGAACCACGATGTCAAGAACTTAATCAATCTTGTATACAATTCCCTTTGTCTAGCGGTATTGTACTTGCCCGAGATTCGATCATCGGTATCCCGATACCTTGTTCAATCTCATTACCGGCAAGTCTCTTTACTCGTTCCGTAACACATCATCCTGTGATCAACCCCTTGGTCACATTGTGCACATTATGATGATGTCCTACCGAGTGGGCCCAGAGATACCTCTCCGTTTACACGGAGTGACAAATCCCAGTCTCGATTCGTGCCAACCCAACAGACACTTTTGGAGATACCTGTAGTGCACCTTTATAGTCACCCAGTTACGTTGTGACATTTGGTACACCCAAAGCATTCCTACGGTATCCGGGAGTTGCACAATCTCATGGTCTAAGGAAATGATACTTGACATTAGAAAAGCTTTAGCATACGAACTACGATCTTTGTGCTATGCTTAGGATTGGGTCTTGTCCATCACATCATTCTCCTAATGATGTGATCCCGTTATCAACGACATCCAATGTCCATGGTCAGGAAACCGTAACCATCTATTGATCAACGAGCTAGTCCCAATTAGAGGCTTACTAGGGACATGGTGTTGTCTATGTACCCACACATGTATCTGAGTTTCCTATCAATACAATTATAGCATGGATAATAAATGATTATCATGAACAAGGAAATATAATAATAATAACCAATTTATTATTGCCTCTAGGGCATATTTCCAACAATCTCCCACTTGCACTAGAGTCAATAATCTAGTTCACATCGCTATGTGATTAACACTGATAGGTCACATCGCCATGTGACTAACATCCAAAGAGTTTACTAGTGTCACTAAACTAGTTCACATCACCATGTGATTAAGACTCAATGAGTTCTGGGGTTTGATCATGTTTTCCTTGTGAGAGAAGTTTTTAGTCAACGGTTCTGCAGCATTCAGATCCGTATGTACTTCGCAATTCTCTATGTCATCTTGTAAATGTTGCTTCCACGCTCCACTTGAAGCTATTCCAAATGGTTGCTCCACTATACGTATCCGGTTTGCTACTCAGAGTCATTTGGATAGGTGTTAAAGCTTGCATTGACGTAACCCTTTACGCCGAAATCTTTATCACCTCCATAATCGAGAAACATGTCCTTATTTACTCCAAGGACAATTTTGACCGTTGTCCAATGATCCATTCCTGGATCATTCTTGTACCCCTTGACTGACTCATGGCAAGGCACACTTCCGGTGCGGTACACAATATAGCATACTATAGAGCCTACGTGTGAAGCATAGGGGACGACCTTCGTCCTTTCTCTCTATTCTGTCGTGGTCGAGCTTTAAGTCTTAACTTCGTACCTTACATCTCAGGCAAGAACTCCTTCTTTGACTGATCCATCTTGAACACCTTCAAGATCATGTCAAGGTATATGCTCATTTGAAAGTACCATTAAGCGGTTTTAATCTATCCTCATAGATCTTGATGCTCAATGTTCAAGTAGCTTAATCCAGGTTTTCCCTTGAAAAACACTTTTCAAATAACCCTACATGCTTTCTAGAAATTCTACATCATTTCTGATCAACAATATGTCAACAACATATACTCATCAGAAATTCTATAGTGCTCCCACTCACTTCTTTGGAAATACAAGTTTCTCATAAACTTTGTATAAATCCAAAATCTTTGATCATCTCATCAAAGCATACATTCCAACTCCGAGATGCTTACTTCGGTCCTTAGAAGGATTGCTGGAGTTTTGCATATTTGTTAGCGTTCTTCATGATTGTCAAAACCTTCTGGTTGTATCAGATACAACCTTTCCTCAAGAAAACTGTCGAGGAAACAATGTTTTGACATTCTATATGCAAGATTTCATAAATAATGCAGTAACTGCTAATCCAATTCCAACAGACTCTTAGCATCGCTACGAATGAGAAAGTCTCATCGCAGTCAACTCCTTGAACTTGTCAGAAAACATCTTAACGACAAGTCGAGCTTTCTTAATGGTGATACTTACCATCATTGTCCGTCTTTCTTTTAAAATCCATCTGTACCCAACAGCCTTACGACCATCAAGTAGTTCTTGCAAAGTCTATACTTTGTTTTCATACATGGATCATCTCTCGGATTTTATGGCCTCGAGCCATTTGTCGGAATCCGGGCCCACCATCGCTTCTCCATAGCTCGTAGGTTCATTGTTGTCTAGCAACATGACCTCTAAGACGGGATTGCGTACCACTCTGAAGTAGTACGTGTCCCTGTCGACCTACGAGGTTCCGTAGTGACTTGATTCGAAGCATCATGATCACTATCATCAGCTTCCACTTCAATTGGTGTAGGTGCCACATGAACAACTTCCTGTGCCCTGCTACACACTGGTTGAAGTGATGGTTCAATAACCTCATCAAGTCTCCACCATCCTCCCGCTCAATTCTTTCGAGAGAAACTTTTCCTAGAGAAAGGACACGTTTCTAGAAACAATTACTCTTGCTTCCGGATCTGAGATAGGAGGTATACCCAACCATTTTGGGTATCTTATGAAGATGTATTTATCCGTTTTGGGTTCAAGCTTATCACGATGAAACTTTTTCACATAAGCGTCGCAGCCCCAAACTTTCAAGAAACGACAGCTTAGGTTTCTCTAAACCATAGTTCAAATGGTGTCGTCTCAACGGAATTACGTGGTGCCCTATTAAAGTGAGTGCGGTTGTCTCTAATGCCTAACCCATGAACAATAGTGGTAATTCGATAAGAGACATCATGGTACGCACCATATCCAATAGGGTGCAACTATGATGTTCGGACACACCATCACACTATGGTGTTCCACGCGGTATTAATTGTGAAACAATTTCCACAATGTCTTAATTGCGTGCCAAAGCTCGTAACACAGATACTCATCTCTATGATCATATCATAGACATTTTATCCTCTTGTCACGATGATCTTCAGCTTCACTCTGAAATTACTTGAACCACTCAATAATTCAGACTTGTGTTTCATCAAGTAAATATACTCAACATCTACTCAAATCATCTGTGAAGTAAGAACATAATGATATTCACTGCATGTGTCGGGGATATACCCCGCGGTATGACCCGGTCGGAGTCATAACCCAGCCGGGACTCGGTAAACCGGCTGGTGGTAAACCGGCGGAGAGTCAAGACAGATGGCTAGGACAGACGGTAAACCGGCTGGTGGTAAACCGGCGGAGAGTCAAGACAGATGGCTAAGACAGACGGTAAACCGGCTGATGTTAAACCGGCAGACAATGTTAAACCGGCAGACAATGTTAAACCAGCAGACAATGTTAAACCGACAGACGTTAAGAAGCCCAAGAAGGGAAGTCAAAATAGTTTAAGTTAAAGTCCGAGTTGGACTCCACATGTAACCCGCCCCTTCAACATATATAAGGAGGGGTAGGGCTCCTCAAAGGGGGAGAAGCAAGAAACAATCTCTAGGGTTAGACACAACTAGAGGAGAGCCGGTTTACGGCGACTCCCTCGTGATGATAATGAGATCTAGCCTCAAACAGCATGTAGGGTTTTTACCGGATGATGTTTCCCGGGGCCCGAAGCTATCTAAACCCTTGTCTTGTGTTGCGTCTCTCAATTCCGCTCAACCCCTCTCAAGCTACCACATAAATGCGTTGGCCTCGCGACTAAGTCCTCACACTAAGGACATCTGACGTGTTAATTCCACGACAGCATGCCTCAGCACTCATTGGACTGCACACATCAAAATGTGTTACTTCCAACAAGTTGCTATCTTGTTCCATCTTACTAAAAACGAGACTTTTCAGTCATCTTGCCCATGTGGTATGATTTGCACATCTCAAGTGATTCAAAATCAAGTGAGTCCAAACGATCCATCTGCATTGAGTTTCTTCATGCGTATACACCAATAGACATGGTTCGCATGTCTCAAACTTTTCAAAAACGAGTGAGTCCAAAGATCCATCAGCATGGAGCTTCTTCATGCGTTTTATACCAATATGACTTACATGGCAGTGCCACAAGTAAGTGGTACCATCATTACTATCTTATATCTTTTGGCATGAAAATATGTATCACCACGATTGAGATTCAATAAACCATTCTTTTAGGTGCAAGACCGTTGAAGGTATTATTCAAATAAACAGAGTAACCATCATTCTTCTTAAATGAATAACCGTATTGCGATAGACATAATCCAATCATGTCTATGCTCAAAGCAAACACCCAATGACAATTATTTAGGTTTAATACCAATCTTGATGGTAGAGGGAGCGTGCGATGCTTGATCACATCAACCTTGGAAACACTTCCAACACATATCGTCAGCTCACCTTTAGCTAGTCTCCGTTTATTCCATAGCTTTTATTTCGAGTTACTAACACTTAGCAACCGAACCGGTATCTAATACCACGGTGCTACTAGGAGTACTAGTAAAGTACACATTAACATAATGTATATCCAATATACTTCTATCGACCTTGCCAGCCTTCTCATCTACCAAGTATCTAGGGTAATTCTGCTCCAGTGGTTGTTCCCCTTATTACAGAAGCACTTAGTCTCGGGTTTGGGTTCAACCTTGGGTTTCTTCACTAGAGCAGCAGCTGATTTGCCGTTTCATGAAGTATCCCTTCTTGCCCTTGCCCTTCTTGAAACTAGTGGTTCCACCAACCATCAACAATTGATGCTCCTTCTTGATTTCTACTTTCGCAGTGTCAAACATCGCGAATATCTCAAGGATCATCTTATCTATCCCTGATATGTTATAGTTCATCACGAAGCTCTATCAGCTTGGTGGCAATGACTTTGGAGAAAAATCGCTATCTCATCTGGAAGATCAACTCCCACTCGATTCAAGTGATTGTTGTACTCACACAATCTGAGCACAAGCTCAACGATTGAGCTTTTCTCCCTTAGTTTGCAGGCTAAGAAAATCGTCGGAGGTCTTATACCTCTTGACGTGGGCATGAGCCTGAAATCCCAATTTCAGCCCTCGAAACATCTCATATGTTCCGCGATGTTTTGAAAACGTCTTTGGTGCCTCAACTCTAAACCGTTTAACTGAACTATCACGTAGTTATCAAAACGTGTATGTCAAATGTTCGCAACATCTACAGATGACGTTCGGGGTTCAGTACACTGAGCGGTGCATTAAGGACATAATCTTTCTACGCAGCAATGAGGACAATCCTCGGTTCACAGACCCAGTCCGCATAATTGCTACTATCAACTTTCAACTAAATTTTCTCTGGGAACATATCTAAAACAGTGGAACTAAAGCGCGAGCTACGACATAATTTGCAAAAACCTTTTGACTATGTTCAGGATAATTAAGTTCATCTTATGAACTCCCACTCAAATAGACATCCCTCTAGTCATCTAAGTGATTACATGATCCGAGTCAACTAGGCCGTGTCCGATCATCACGTGAGACGGACTAGTTATCATCGGTGAACATCTTCATGTTGATCGTATCTACCATACGACTCATGCTCGACCTTTCGGTCTCTTGTGTTCCGAGGCCATGTCTGTACATGCTAGGCTCGTCAAGTCAACCTAAGTGTTTCGCGTGTGTAAATCTGGCTTACACCCGTTGTATGTGAACATTAGAATCTATCACACCCGATCATCACGTGGTGCTTCGAAACGACGAACTTTCGCAACGGTGCACAGTTAGAGGGAACACTTTCTTGAAATTTTAATGAGGGGCCATCTTATTTACTACCGTCGTTCTAAGAAATAAGATGCATAAACATGATAAACATCACATGCAATCAAAAAGTGACATGATATGGCCAATATCATTTTGCTCTTTTTGATCTCCATCTTCGGGGCTCCATGATCATCATCTTCACCGGCATGACACCATGATCTCCATCATCATGATCTCCATCATCGTGTCTTCATGAAGTTGTCTCGCCAACTATTACTTCTACTACTATGGCTACCGGTTAGCAATAAAGTAAAGTAATTACATGGCGTTGTTCATTGACACGTAGGTCATACAATAAATAAAGACAACTCCTATGGCTCCTGCCAGTTGTCATACTCATCGACACGCAAGTCGTGATTCCTATTACAAGAACATGATCAATCTCATACATCACATATCATTCATCACATTCTTTTTGGCCATATCACATCACATAGCATACCCTGCAAAAACAAGTTAGACGTCCTCTAATTATTGTTTGCATGTTTTACGCGGTTGCTATGAGTTTCTAGCAAGAACGTTTCTTACCTACACAAAATCACAACGTGATATGCCAATTGCTATTTACCCTTCATAAGGACCCTTTTCATCGAATTTGTTCCGACTAAAGTGGGAGAGACTGGCACCCGCTAGCCACCTTATGCACCAAGTGCATGTCAGTCGGTGGAACCTGTCTCACATAAGAGTACGTGTAAGGTCGGTCCGGGCCGCTTCATCCCACAATACCGTCGAAACAAGATTGGACTAGTAACGGTAAGCATACTGAACAAAATCAACGCCCACAACTACTTTGTGTTCTACTCGTGCAAAGAATCTACGCAATAGACCTAGCTCTGATACCACTGTTGGGGAACGTAGCAGAAATTCAAAATTTTCCTACGTGTCAGGGATATACCCCGCGGTATGACCCGGCCGGAGTCGTAAACCGGCCGGGACTTGGTAAACCGGCAGATGGTAAACCGGCAGACAGTTAAGACAGATGGCTAAGACAGACGGTAAACCGGCAAGTGTTACACCGGCAGAGTTAAGACAGATGGTAGCACCGGCATACATTGTCAAACTAGCAGACGTTGTTAAACCGGCATACAATGTTAAACCGGCAGACATTGTTAAACCGGCAGATGTTGTCAAACCGGCAGACAATGTTAAACCGGCAGACAATGTTAAACCGGCAAACGTTAAGAAGCCCAGGAAAGGAAGTCAAAATAGTTTAAGTCTTAGTCCGAGATGGACTCTACATGTAACCCGCCCCTTTAACTTATATAAGGAGGGGCAGGGCTCCCCAAAGAGGGAGGAGCAAGAAACAATCTCTAGGGCTAGACACAACTAGAGGAGAGCCGGTTTACGGCGACTCCCTCGTGATGATAATGAGACCTAGCCTCAAACAGCATGTAGGGTTTTTACCGGATGATGTTTCCCGGGGCCCGAAGCTGTCTAAACCCTTGTCTTGTGTTGCGTCTCTTGATTCCGCTCAACACCTCTCAAGCTACCACATAGATGCGTTGGCCTCGCGACTAGGTCCTCACACTAAGGACATCTGACGTGTTAATTCCACGACAGTTGGCGCCCACCGTGGGGCCCGCGCACGATGGTGTTGAGTTCTTGAAGGGATCTCTCCTAAGGATCGAGGAGTTCGCAATTTTTTGGATGAAGAGCTGGTTTGAAAGAATTTACATCAGTATCAAGTTCATTAATCCAGGTTTTGCGAGATTTGGGAGATTTAAGGCGCGTCAAGGTCCAATCGGTTTAAGTACTGGTTCAGATTTATTTTGTTGGCGGTTCAGGATGTTTTCGCCAAAGTCAAACACAACCCGGAAGAATCAATGCTGCCTGTCATGACTTCGCCTCGTTTTCCCCTTGCGACAGCTCCACTTCATCCACGGACCTCCTTCGGCCTCTGCTAAAGCTGTCTGCCCGTCACTTGCGGGTCAATGGATCTTGTTTTCCTAATCAGTGACGTGATGCATAGGTTGATCCGAATACGAGTTGGACTTGGTCTACGTGTACCAGCCAATTGATTGGTCAGTCAAATACTAGTAGTCCGGGTCAACGCCAAAATCCATCAGAAAGATGCCTCCCTGGAATAGGAGTACTGGCAGATTACCGGGTAAAGCAAATCATGGCCTCACCGTTGAATGGAGCCACTGTTTACTGCGACCTCCGATCATCAAATCACCTATACACTACTCGCCATAAACTGGCTCGCATCAACTGCGCGACAAGACGCCGCTGCTGCACCAGAGCTCTGGGGCTCGATGACCCGTCCGCTGCCGTTCGCCCGCGGGCTCCAACTGCTAAATCGCCAAGTTGCCATCGACCCCGGCACTGCCACAGTTCCAAGCCGTTTTGCCCGGCGCCCCCAAGTCGCTCCCAAGTCGCCCCGGGTCGACCCACTTCCATCGTGGTACAGCCACGACGCATCTCACCCCGGGCTGCCTAACGCGCCAAGCCACGCTGGTGCAGACCTGCCGCAACCGCGTTCCAGCAAACCGGAGTGGTTCAAATCACCGCGGTCACCTGCAAACCAAGTCACCCTGTACGTGGTCAGGCCGTGTCGCTTCGGATTTACCATGCTACGTCATCCATCGTGGCCTTGAACCGGCCTCACGCTTTGACTGCGCACGTCGAGTTGTGACTTCCTTCTCCGTTGTTAAATCGTCGACCTCGAGCTGCTAAATCGCCCGACCCCACCGCCGGATTACCTTTGCCGGTCTCGCTTCAAACACGGCCCCGCACCGAGTCTTCGCGCCGCACGTCCTGCACTTCGCAGCGCCCGCGCCCCAAGCTGCAACCTGCATCAGGCCGCCTCTGCACGCGCCATCATGGAACCGCTTCAAAGCGTACCAGTTTTTTGTTCATGTTGACTCGGGAAGATCCCCTCAAGCTTGACTAGACTCCGCGTTAGGTTCGAGTCACTGCCGCGCTTCATCTACATCTACAAACCCGGATACACCGCGGTAAACCGCCGCCGCGGCCTTGCTCTATCTCGGCTCAGTTCAAGGGCCGTCCCGGTTTCCGTTTGCCTTAGCAGCAAGTCGCGCGTCTCCGCCGGATTACACCGAACCGAAGATCTCCAACCGCCGCCTCCCCTACAGTGCCTTGTCCAGTGCTCCTCCGCCGCACCTCCGCGGCCGGACCTTACGCGACGTCACCTGCAGGGTGAACCGGCGCGTCTCTACGAAAATTGGCGCCCACAAGTTCGCCTCCACCCTCGCGGTAGCGCCAAGCCGCCTCGCGTTGGCATCCCTCAGCCATCAGGCATCTGCAGCCTCCGCCCCCGCCGGTTCACAGCCATCAGGCCATAAGTCACTGTGGCCTCAAACGCCATCGCCTCCACCGGTTCACAGCCATCAGGCCTCCACAGCCTTGCCGCGTCGGCGTCACCTTCAAGCTGCCACCTCCATATCCAGCCCTACCTTACGCCTCTGAGCCGCCCTGGCTGCAGTGCCACGTTGCCTCGAGTTGCCGCTCCCGCCGGATTCCATCTCTGGGCAGCCGGCTTCAGATTATTCCACCAAGAACTACAACGACCCGCCATCGTCTCTGTGATTCGCCGCGAGCCGCCTTGCTCCCCTACCTAACTGCTCTGAACCACCGTCCCCGCGGCCGTGCGTCGAGCTGCCGGCGACCGTCGTCGCCCCTGCACAAGCCTGCGTCGCCCTCGAGCCGCCTTGCTTACGCCACCGCCGTGGCCATGGCCTGAGACCTCGCTCCAAGTCACCACATGTATGCTCCGAGACGGCCCGGCACCCCGCCTCACTTCACAGGCTCTCCGGTCGGCTGCCCTGTCCACAATAGCACAAGTCGCCGGTTCATGAGTCGCCCGAGGCAGAGCCGCCATCGTCGATTCACGAGTCACCCGCGGCAGAGTCGCTGAGGGAATCCTGGACTAGGGGGTGTCTGGATAGCCGAACTATCATCATCGGCCAGACTCCAAGACTATGAAGATACAAGATTGAAGACTTCGTCCCGTGTCCGGATGGGACTTTCCTTGGCGTGGAAGGCAAGCTTGGCGATACGGATATGTAGATCTCCTACCATTGTAACCGACTCTGTGTAACCCTAGCCCTCTCCAGTGTCTATATAAACCGGATGGCTTTAGTCCGTAGGTCGGACAACAATCATACCATAGGCTAGCTTCTAGGGTTTAGCCTCCTTGATCTCGTGGTAGATCTACTCTTGTAACACACATCATCAATAATAATCAAGCAGGACGTAGGGTTTTACCTCCATCGAGAGGGCCCAAACCTGGGTAAAACATTGTGCCCCTTGTCTCCTGTTACCATCCTCCTAGACACACGGTTCGGGACCCCCTACCCGAGATCCGCCAGTTTTGACACCGACATTGGTGCTTTCATTGAGAGTTCCTCTGTGTCATCGCCGATAGGCTCGATGGCTTCTTCAATTATCAACAACGACGCAGTCCAGGGTGAGACCTTCCTCCCCGGACAGATCTTCGTATTCGGCGGCTTTGCACTGCGGGTCAATTCACTTGGCCATCTGGAGCAGATCGAAAGCTACGCCCCTGGCCGTCAGGTCAGATTTGGAAGTTTGAACTTCACGGCTGACATCCGCGGGGACTTGATCTTCAATGGATTCGAGCCACAGCCAAGCGCGCCGCACTGTCACGACGGGCATGATTTAGCTCTGCAGCCGGACAGAACCGTGGAGGCCGCACTCGAGCCCGCTCCGATCTTCAATTCGGAGCCAGCTGCGCAGATAAAGGACGGATGGCTAGACACTGCCTCGGGGGCTGCAACCACTACGGCGATAGAGCCGAACACTGACCTTGTCCCTCATGAAGCTTGTGACTCCGAGGTGCCGGACTCCTTGCCGGACTCCGAACCTCCCGCGCCCCTTCAATCGAATCCGGTTGGGCGCCGATCATGGATTCCACCGCGGCGGACATCTTTCAACACTCACCTTTCGGCGACATCTTGAGTTCGCTAAAGTATCTCTCGCTATCAGGAGAGCCCTGGCCGGACTGCGGTCAGGATGGTTGGGATGCGGATGACGAAGAAATTCAAAGCCCACCCACCACCCACTTAGTAGCCACTATCGACGATCTAACCGACATGCTAGACTTCAACTCCGAAGACATTGACGGTATGGACGATGATGCCGGAGACGACCAAGAACCAGCGCCTATCGGGCACTGGAAAGCCACCCCAACTCACGACGTATACATGGTGGATACACCAAAAGGAAGCGACAATGAGGAACAACGGGACATGGCGAAGGACAACTCCACCAGCAAACAACCAAAACGAGTCCCGCCTCATAAAAACGGCACCCATACAGACCCGGCCCTAGAGCAGGGCGAAGCAGTGGACGGCGAGCACGCAACCAAGCAATCATCCGAACACGGAGAACTAGACAAGCTACCCATCCCTGGCGAAAACAAGAGCCTAGACGATCTCACGCCGAACACATCACCAGAGCATAAGAACCTTCATAAAAGGCTCGTCTCTCCTGCAAGAAGTTTGAAGAAGCAAAAGCGGAAGCTCAAAACAGCAGAGGACGCACTCAGAATGAGATGGAGCAAAGTACTCAATACCGCAGATAAATATGACGCTAGTCACCAGGCAAAGAGTTACCCGAAGCGCAAGTTGTTGCCCGAATTCGACGAGGAGTCCTTAGAGCCCCCACAGTCAAAAAAGAAAGAGGCCGCCTGGCCGGATAGACGACCAGATGACAGGCTAAGAACAGCAAGGGGCTCCGCACACAAGCTGGCACACGATCCTCAGAAAAAGGATGACCCGGTCAGGTCCATCTATGGGCCAAAAAAGAAGACTCCAAGAAGCAACACAACCCGCCGAGCGTTTGAAGACAACAGCACACCTGAATACAGGGGCGCCGCACACCCACTATGTTTCACCGACGAGGTACTGGATCATGAATTTCCAGTGGGATTCAAACCCGTAAACATAGAGGCATATGACGGAACAACAGACCCCGGAGTCTGGATTGAGGATTATATCCTACACATGGCTAGAGGAGACGATCGCCATGCCATAAAATACCTACCCCTCAAGCTCAAAGGGCCAGCTCGGCATTGGCTCAAAAGCCTCCCAGAAAATACCATTGGAAGTTGGGAAGAGATCGAGGATGCGTTTTGAGCAAATTTTCAAGGGACCTATGTCCGCCCTCCGGATGCAGACAATTTAAGTCACATAACTCAACAGCCCGGAGAGTCAGCACGCAAATTCTGGAACAGGTTCCTCACCAAAAAGAACCAAATAGTCGACCGTCCGGACGCCGAAGCCTTAGCAGCCTTTAAGCATAACGTCCGAGACGAATGGCTCGCCAGACACCTCGGCCAGGAAAAACCAAGAACAATGGCCGCACTAACAAGCCTCATGACCCGCTTTTGCGCAGGAGAGGACAGCTGGCTGGCTAGATGTAGCACCAGCGACCCAAGTACATCCAAAGTCAGGGATGGAAATGGAAAATCACGACGCAGAAAAGATCAGCGCCGGAATAAAGAAACTGGCCCAAACAGCACGGCGGTCAACGCAAGCTCTCGGCCGATTAACAAAACACTGCCCCCAAAGGACAACAGTGACGAGCTATCCAACCTAAACAAAATTCTGGATAGGCTATGTCAAATACATAGCACCTCCGGGAGGCCTGCAAACCATACCCACAGAGACTGTTGGGTCTTCAAACAGTCTGGCCGACTTAACGCCGAACGCAAGGGGCTCGACACGCCAATCGAAGACGACAACGAACCCCACAAGCAGAACACCGGAAAACAGAAGACTTTCCCACTAGAAGTTAAAACAGTGAACTCACTTCATGTGATAACACGAAAACACAGTGCGGCACCTGCCATACCAGGACACCATCTGCAGAATGGGGATAGACCCTACCAAAATTCGCTGTAGCAGCACTTCCTTTAAAGGAGTGACGCCAGGCCTTTAAGCCGATGGAACAAGCTCTGCACCACTAGAGGCTGTGTCCGGTTCATCCGACAACCTCCGTCGTGAAAAGCTCACTCTCCATACCGGCCCATTTCACAGTGGCCCTCAAGCACTAGTGGGACGCGAAGCCTTCGCCCGCTTTAACGCAATAACGCATTACGCGTCTCTTACGCTTAAAATGACCGGTCCACGCGGCATAATCTTATTAAGAGTAACTCCGAGTGTTCCTCAACCACGGAGGACGTGAGGCTGCCTTGACAACCACACACTAATCCGACCTTGCAGGTCAAAGCCCCTAGAAACAGGTCATTCAGACCTCGGACACGGTTAGGCGAGTCCGGCGTAAATAAACAAGGGGCTTCCCAGCCGCATACCCCTTTACAAGGGGCTGCGCGTTTAAACGATGAGAGCCAATAAAGCTCGACTTTATTCATCTTCCAAATTATACTTTATTTTAAATACAACCTTTGCACGATATTTTTTCCAAACTAAGTCCTTCTCTTTTACAGATGAAGCACGTGCTACACCCGTCCAGGATACAGCACAACGGAGACACAGGCGCAGACGTGCAGCAGGGACCCGTTGCAAGGCTTCTTTTCAGATTAAGTCCCTACGTGAACCTTTCTTACTGTCTCTTGTTGATACACATCCCCCGGTTTTCTACCATAACCGAGGTGGAGGCTGGAATTTTGGCATCGGCCGCGTCATAAGTTCCCGCCTATACCTGGACACTAGGGGCTTATGGCATTGTTCTTCCCGGTATCATAAAGACCGAACACCTCAGGGAGTGTTCGGCGTCTCGAGTTAGGCCTTATATGCATCAGCTCTGAATCATGTCTTTGGTCAAATGTTGGGTTTCCCGGCTCCTGTGTTTTGCTGCCTTACGTTCCGCTCCATCGGCTAATGCGGCACCAGGAGAACTACTGCGATTGTGCCCCGGTTCGGCCGGGCGAGCACCTCAGTAGAGAAAGCCGAAAACTGAGTGTCATGATATAGCGAGAGACTGGTCAACCACTCGATCGACTATTGTAATGTTTAGAACTCCTTCGCTTTGACGAAGGACCGCTTCCCGGTCAGGCACATACGCGCCCCAAGTTCGGAGAGGACGGTGCCTCTAGGGGCTATATAGTAGCCCCACCATCGAGCTCCTATGGCTAAGTGAAAGTGATAAAGCACTATAGTCCAGTTGCCTAGTTTGCTATGCTATCACCTCCTTCAAAGGACCAAGACATTGGATTAAGTGTGAAAAAGCGCTTTTCTTTTTGCAAACACCCCTGCACCATGTGCGTGGGGGCTGAAGCCAAAGACTGCAACTTTCAGCTTATTTATACATATACGGCCGCACAGGAGATAGTTCAATACTTGAACGCACAAGTATAAAAAGCTATTGCATTATAAACATAATCTCACAAATCATACACGTCATTTGCACATGACATCTTTCGAGCACTGCGACTCTAGTAAACGAGCGCCCTGCAGGACTTCCTCAAAATAGTGCTCGACGGGTAATCAGCTCTTGTCCGAACCCCGAGATGCAACAGTGGTGGCATTCATGTCCGCCCAGTATGTCTTCACACGGACAAGAGCCATCCGTGCACCTTCGATGCATGCCGACCGCTTCATCGCCTTGATATGCGGCACCGCCCTAAGGAATTGCTGCAACAAGCCAAAATAACTCTTCGGCTTGGGCCTTTCCGGCCACAGATGAGTGACCACATCCATCATGGCAAGTCCGGACAATATATTCAGCTCAGTCCACTCAGCTAGACGATCAGTCAACGGAAGTGGACGCTCCGGACTATGGAATTGAGACCAGTAAAGCTCTTCCATTTCGTGATCCTTCTGGCTTCGGAAGTGCACGACTGCGTCCGCCGCACTCACCGCCAAATCAAGATAAGGATCCTTCGCACCACACAACTGGCCCAGTTGAGCATACTTCGGATCCGTGAACTTCCTACACAGAAGAAAGGGCTTTCCAGCCACAATGTCTCCGGCTTGACGCAGTTCCTCCTTCATAGCCCGCATCTCACTCCTGGCATCCTTGACTTCGGCGCCGGCCTTCTTCAGGCCCTCTTGCTCCACTCGGCGTTCTTCTTCAAGAACCTCACAATGGTCGGTAGCACCTTTTAATTTCAAGGCCATTCCGGCCAACTCTTCCCTGCTTCGGCAGTGAGCAGCCTTTTCGGCTTTCAGCTCTTCTGCTGCCTTCAAGGCAGCCGCGTCACTTATCCTGGCTTGCTCCTTGGCTCGAGCAAGCTCTGCTCGAAGATCTTCCACGGCAGCGGCGCCATCTGCATAAAGCATACATATTGTAAGGAACGGGCAACAGCACCCTTACTAGGCAACCGCGGAGCAACCACCTACCTTGCGACTCGTTAAGTCGTTTATTGACCAGCGCGATGTCCTCATCCGCAACGGCTGGCCACCGAACATTCCGCCACCTGCATAGGAAAGGCGACACTCCATAACTGAGATTATGATCCTTGGCACGCTATCGCTTTCGACAGCATACCAAGTCTCAGGGGCTACTATCTATACAGGGCGCACTTCATGTGCAAAACTGTCAAAAGATATGTCATTTTTTGCGTACTTCAAACCCCGTCAGCAAGCTTCCGACGGCCTCATACAACCCGCTCTCGGGGGATGAGATCCTTTCAATCACCGTACTCATTAATGTGCGGTGATCTTCCGAGATAGATGCCCTCTCGAGCATATCCTGCAGCTCCACCAGCCGTACCCCAATGGGTGCCGGACTCTCCGGCCCCGCCGGACTCGGGGAGACCCTCCATGACGACACCTCAGGGTTGTCCGCCCCGCCCGACGGGGCGCCAGATGGAGGCGTCTCGCGTTCCATCATCTCCGGACGAAGGTCCCCCGAAGTTGAGCTCTGCTGAGATGGGCTGAGATCCGAACTACAAGGTGAAAACTTCGGTTACCTTTGGAAATAATATAGGGGTGTTCCCCATTACAAAATTTCCCCTTTTTTACTTATGGCTCGCTGGAGGGCTGATTCCTATGGGGAGACTGTGCGGCTGGGGCCCTTCCCGGCACAGGACCTTCCGATGCAGATTTCTTTCCCCGCTTTGAGGCCTTGGCCTCCGGGTCTTCGCAAGCAGTCCTCTTCTCCCCCTGGAAGGAGGGACTCTCGGGTCCCCCCTTACTGAGAGCCTCCTTGGCGGAGGTGGTAGTTTCCCTGTGCCCCCCTTCGCCCTCCTCCGAAGGCGTAAACTCCAACATTTTGACTAACACGGGATCCGGCATGGTCTCAGGGAGGGGGGCCGGACACCGTATCAGTTTTGCTTGCGCTATCCACTCCTGTCCAAAGGATAGCTGGTTAAAAGGCAAACCCATGATAAATAAATGGACAATGTGTCCGGACACGGGGCTACTTACTTGAGTATCCGGGCGATTGCAGCTTAGGCCGGCGTCCTCGGTCAAGTCCGGACGCATCTCTTGCGATCCGAAGAACAGTTTGTACATCTCCGCGGGTGTCAAACCCATGAAGTGTTAGAGAGCTCATGGCCCCTCCGGATTAAATTCCCACAGGCGGAGGGGGCGACGTTTGCAGGGCAGAAGGCGCCGAATCAGCATTACTTGCGCCACCACCACCGGATTAATCTCCCTTTCTTGGAGGTCTCAAATCCGGTCCTGCAACAGGGGTACGTCTTTGGACGGCCCCCAGCTAAGCCCCTTGTTGACCCATGACGTCAGCCGTTGTGGAGGGCCCGAGCGGAAGACGGGCGGCGGCTTCTGCCTGCTGCCCCTTGGAGCGGTGATATAGAATCACTCCTGTTTCCACAAGCCGAGCTCCTCCTGAAAAGAGCCCTCGGGCCATGGAGCATCGGCCCTCTTGCTTATGACCGCCCCACCGCACTCTGCCTGACGCCCCTCAATCATCTTCGGCTCCACATTGAAGGTTTTGAGCCACAAGCCGAAGTGGGGAGTAGTGCGGAGGAAGGCTTCGCAAACGACAATGAATGATGAGATGTGGAGGATGGACTCCGGAGCCAAGTCATGGAATTCCATCCCATAGTAAAACATGAGCCCCCTCACAAAGGGATCCATCAGGAAGCCTAAACCCCGACGGAGGTGAGACACGAACATAACGCTCTCGCCGGGCTCGGGAGTAGGAATAACTTGCCCTCGGGCAGGCAACCTATGCAAAATCTCATAGGTCAAGTACCTGGCATCTCTCAGCCTTAGCACGTCTTCTTCTGTGACGGAAGAGGGCATCCATCGACCCCGTAGGTCGGAGCCGGACATCGTCGAAGGTCGAAGGTACTCGAATCTGGAGCCCTGGGTGTTGGAACTCGGGGGCGAGGGGCGGATTCAATGGAGGGTTGAAGAAAAAGAACTGGCCTTGGTCTTATTATAAAGAGTAAGAATACCAAGAGCCATCCCCGTGACCGTTTGGAACCCGTCTTCGATGGAGGAGGCGTGGCAACGGGCGCGGTTGGGTTACCCACGTCCGTATTAATGAGAATCCCGGAATAAGGGGAACACGATCTCTGCTTCGACAAGACGTGCCAAGGAAGCCGCTTCGCTAAACGCGCTGAGGTGGTACAATAAAAACAATTCGAGTAAAGGCTTGGTAGCGGTGTGACGGCACGCCACGAAATACGTCAGCAAATAAACTTGTGTAAATATTATTCTCTCTATGGTGGTATGTGGAAATTATTTTGCAGAGCCGGACACTATCCTGGTGTTCACAATCTTCTATGAATTATTCGGAGGAGGAACCCGCCTTGCAATGCCGAAGACAATATGCGCGCCGGACTCGTCGTCATTGAAGCCTGGTTCAGGGGCTACTGAGGGAGTCCTGTACTAGGGGGTGTCCGGATAGCCGAACTATCATCATCGGCCGGACTCCAAGACTATGAAGATACAAGATTGAAGACTTCGTCCCGTGTCCGTATGGGACTTTCCTTGGCGTGGAAGGCAAGCTTGGCGATACGGATATGTAGATCTCCTACCATTGTAACCGACTCTGTGTAACCCTAGACCTCTCCGGAGTCTATATAAACCGGATGGCTTTAGTCCGTAGGACAGACAACAATCATACCATAGGCTAGCTTCTAGGGTTTTGCCTCCTTGATCTCGTGGTAGATCTACTCTTGTAACACACATCATCAATATTAATCAAGCAGGACATAGGGTTTTACCTCCATCGAGAGGGCCCGAACCTGGGTAAAACATCGTGCCCCTTGTCTCCTGTTACCATCCGCCTAGATGCACAGTTCGAGACCCCCTACCTGAGATCCGCCGGTTTTGACACCGACAGTCGTCGTCGTCCGAATCGCCGCCGCCGGCTCACAAGTCACCCGCGGCAGAGCCGCCGTCGTCCAAATCACCATCACAGCAGGTGGAAGTCGCCATCGTATTTCGCCACGGCTGCAAGTCGTCGTGTGCCTCCTCTGTCTTCTGTCCTGGTGAACCGCTGCACGTAGCTCTAGGTCAGCTGCAAGCCATCGTGCTCCGTGTCAAGTTGCTCCAACCTCTGATTCCAACCTGCCCAACGCCGTGAGCTGCTGAGTTGCTGTGAGCCGGCCCACTGCCGTGGCCTCGTCGCTTTCCTTCACCTGAAGTCGTCGATCTCGGCCATAGCACCTTCAATTTTCACTATAGCGATTTCACAGCAAAGCCGTCGTAAGCCGCCGTGCCGTGGGCCGCCGCGCTGCTCTTCCGCGCGCCCACTTTGAAAGCAAAAACCCACCTGAGAGCTGCCTCGATCCGGCCTCGCCGAGTCACCAGCCTCCGCCGACGCGCCCCCCTGTGGTCGCCCTCACCGGCGCATCCTTGAGTGGCCGCCTTCGCCGAGTCGCTGCCTCATCTTCAATCTGCACGGCTACGGTCTTGACCCGGCCCCGCTTCACGGTGCTTCCAAGTCACCCTCGCCCGGGTCGTGTCACCCCTGCCTCGCGGGTTCAGAAGGAAAATGCCCGGTTTGACCATCAGATTATGGCTACAACAAAAAAAGGGATTATCTCCCCATGTGAAAGACCATCAAATCACACTAGGTGCCAAAAGCATTACGATGCATTACCAGCGTCTCTGTACATATGATGAAAATATCAGAAAAATTCTTCTATATAGAAGAGACCATTATGCTACGGGTATAAAAATCCTGTATGCATCATCTAGCGGTCCAATCTACAAGGATATATGGAGGCCGTACTGGTATACGTCATCACTACGGTTCTTAACAGATGGGCATTCAACTATCAACATGCCGGGGGCTGACCTACATCACAGGCAACACATGCAGTGGTTTGGTCTTCATCGATTCACCCGGATAGCACTTATGTCGTTGCCCAATGGAGATGGACAAACCGCCGCACCGCGGTCCGAGTTCTTCCAACAACTCTGAAGCAAGGCATGACAATTTAGCCTCTGCCTGCGCCGGATGATTCAAGGGACAAGACACACAAATCATTGCCACTGCGGTTTATCTTCAACAAACAGCTGGGATGAACCATTGACAAATCTCAAGACAACTCCTTGAGTCATCTTAAGACTTGGGGGCCACGATGATATGACTTAGCAAGTCTTGCCAGTTTCAGCAAATTCAAGAACCCCAGGATGATGGAGGGAAAGATAACCCGGTCCTGGAGGCTACTGCTATATTGATGAAAATTTAAAAGCAGACAGAGAATTTCCGGCTCAAAAAGTATATTACAAAATCCTGGCTCAATGAAGAAGTTCCTGGTCATCAGAAAGGATTCCGGTTTACAATCTGGTTCAAGGGAAGTCAGCCTCACTGAAGCTCTCAAATATCCAGTTTACAATCCAGTTCAAGAGAAATCTATTCTCCCACAAAGCTCTAAAGCTCTCAAATCCGTTTTAAAAATGTCCGATTCAAAAAGGATTAATCTCTCGCGAGTTCGAGATTAAAGCCGTCAGAAAATTTCCGGCTTAAGGAGAAGAATTCCGGTTTAAAATCCGACTCAAGGGAAAGCTATCTCCCACAAAGCTTTAAAGCTTTCGATATCCGGTTCAAAATACCGGTTCAAGAAGAATTTATCTCTTGCAAAAAGTTAAAGGTTGCCAAAGAGGACCTGCTGCCCTGACGCGCGGTTCAAACATGGGTATCCCGCCTTATTGGTTTATCATATTATTGATTACATGGGGCTTCAGCTGACAAAGCGGAGTTCTGTCCATTAATCCGGCTATCACGCCACAACAAAGCTTGGGAGCTTCACACCCGAGGGGCCAAAGAGAGTCTTGTTGCTACGCACAGCTCAAACATAGGCACCCAATGAGCATAGCTCATCACGTTACTTGGGGGCTCCTTGTGTCAAATACCAAGGAGCTTGAATGGACCCTTGTAGCTGGGTATCGACCCACAGCTTGGAAGCCTGGTATATTTACCTAAAACCCCGGGTTAACCTGCCTTCATCAAGTAAGACACTCCTATCCAGGTCATCCTGGCACGGCCCTCCAAACGTTTGACAGTTACTCTCATTGAGACCCTGCACTTGTCAAAGTTAAAACGGTGATTGGTTAATTGGAGGTCCATCTTAAAAGGCTTTGTTAAATGGTTCAACTCAGCGGCCTGGCAGTCCACAAAAAGCCTCGAATTTGGGCCTGGCAGCCCTCAAAAAGCCTCGACTACACGGTTTTATTTGCCTTTGTCAAGACTTTTCTCTTTTGATAAATTTTATGTTGAACCGGTGTCTATTGACCCGGCATGACTATCAGTCATCAATTTAATCTGGTGTTCTTTAACCCGGCTCGACTTTCAACTATAAGTTGTCAGTACATAATCACTTATAATTCGGTGTTTATTGACCCGACCTGCCTTTGGACTATAAGTCGCGAGCATATATTTGGATTGCGCCATTAGAATTATGCGCTTATAAATCATTGGGTATATTATTCAAATAGCCAACATGGCTGGATTTCTATTATGGTTATCAATAACCAGTATTATGATTAAGGTTTTCAAAGTCGCTTTAGCGCAATGGCTATCATATTATCAATGGATATGATTTTTATTCTACAATTGAAGGAATAGTCCCGAGTTGCTGCAGGCTTACAACCTGACACTTGGGGGCTACATTATTTAAGTTGAGATTACATCAAATATGCAAGTCTCATGTCGCTGCAAGCATGCACCATGACACTTGGGGGCTAATGCAAAGTCATTCTTTGTTCATCTTATTGAAGACCCGACTCCTCACATTATAATGAGCCAGCCCTTGGGGGCTACCAATTGCTCATGTTAAACAATTCAAGGTACAAAGCTTTTTATTCATTATATTGAAGGGTCCACTGCTCAGTTGGTAAAGCACAAGGCTCTTAACCTTGTGGACGTGAATTCAAGCCCCATGATGGGGGTTACATCATATGATGTTATTTTCATTGAAGTATACATCAAAGTCCCAGCTCAATATTATCTTACTGAGCCGGCCCTTGGGGGCTACACATTGCTATTTAAATTTTACAAGATTATATTTACAAAGTCCCTGCTCATTATTGCATAATGACCCGGCCCTTGGGGGCTACACTGGTTGAAGTTTTTATGAGCATCAGGAAATTACAAATCCCAGGTTGCTGCAAGCATGACAACCCGGCACTTGGGGGCTACACATGTGGAATACTCAATTCTGACTAGTGATTGAGATGAACAACCTGGATTTCTTCAAGATTGTGATATTTATATTGAAGCAAGTCTTAAGCTGTTGCTATGTTACCTTCTTAAGACTTGGGAGCTACAAGTGATAGGCATATAAGAGGTATATTTTCAAGCTGGATGTTAACTACAAGTATGACCCGGTGCTATCAATATTTATAAACCGGTGATCTTGGCAATGATAAACCGGCAAGTTCTACGTCCTTAAACCGGCTGAAGATCAGATGAGGATTTCAAGGACTGTTATTTTTGTTAAGTCATTGGGAATTGAGTCAAAGAAGTTATTCTTCACAATATTTCTCTGTGACAAACTAATGTCAGCAAATTGATTATGAAGCTAGCCTGTTAAACCGGATTTTCTATAAGAAGAAAGGGACAAGGACTTAAGGATGATCAATATCAGTTTAACATGGATAAATCCAAATTAAACTGGGGGCTAATGTCAGAGATATACCCTGCGGTATGACCCGGCCGGAGTCGTAAACCGGCCGGGACTTGGTAAACCGGCGGATGGTAAACCGGCAGACAGTTAAGACAGATGGCTAAGACAGACGGTAAACCGGCAAGTGTTAAACCGGCAGAGTTAAGACAGATGGTAGCACCGGCATACATTGTTAAACCGGCAGACGTTTTTAAACCGGCATACAATGTTAAACCGGCAGACGTTGTTAAACCGGCAGACAATGTTAAACCGGCAGACAATGTTAAACCGGCAGACGTTAAGAAGCCCAGGAAAGGAAGTCAAAATAGTTTAAGTCTTAGTCCGAGATGGACTCTACATGTAACCCGCCCCTTTAACTTATATTAGGAGGGGCAGGGCTCCCCAAAGAGGGAGGAGCAAGAAACAATCTCTAGGGCTAGACACAACTAGAGGGGAGCCGGTTTACGGCGACTCCCTCGTGATGATAATGAGACCTAGCCTCAAACAGCATGTAGGGTTTTTACCGGATGGTGTTTCCTGGGGCCCGAAGCTGTCTAAACCCTTGTCTTGTGTTGCGTCTCTCGATTCCGCTCAACCCCTCTCAAGCTACCACATAGATGCGTTGGCCTCGCGACTAAGTCCTCACACTAAGGAGATCTGACGTGTTAATTCCACGACACTACGTGTCACCAAGATCTATCTATGGAGTAACCAGCAACGAGGGGAAGGAGAGTGCATCTGCATACCCTTGTAGATCGCTAAGCGGAAGCATTCAAGAGAACGGGGTTGAAGGAGTCGTACTCGTCGTGATCCAAATCACCGGAGATCCTAGTGCCGAACGGACGACACCTCCACGTTCAACACACGTACAGCCCGGTGACGTCTCCCACGCCTTGATCCAACAAGGAGAGAGGGAGAGGTTGAGGAAGACTCCGTCTAGCAGCAGCACAATGGCGTGGTGGTGATGGAGGAGCGTGGCAATCCTGCAGGGCTTCGCCAAGCACCGCGGGAGAGGAGAAGGGAGAGAGGTAGGGCTGCGCCAAGAGGGAGAAAACTCATGTGTCTGCAGCCCCAAAAACCCTCAAGTATATATAGGGGAGAGGGGGGTGAGGGAGTCCTGGACTAGGGTGTGTCCGGATAGCCGAACTATCATCGTCGGCCGGACTCCAAGACTATGGAGATACAAGATTGAAGACTTCATCCCGTGTCCGGATGGGACTTTCCTTGGCGTGGAAGGCAAGCTTGGCGATACGGATATGTAGATCTCCTACCATTGTAACCGACTCTGTGTAACCCAAGCCCTCTCCGGTGTCTATATAAACCGGATGGCTTTAGTCCATAGGACGAACAATAATCGTACCATAGGCTAGCTTCTAGGGTTTAGCCTCCTTGATCTCGTGGTAGATCTACTCTTGTAATACCCACATCATCAATATCAATCAAGCAGGACGTAGGGTGTTACCTCCATCAAGAGGGCCCGAACCTAGGTAAAACATCGTGTCCCTTGTCTCCTGTTACCATCCGCCTAGACACACAGTTCGGGACCCCCTACCCGAGATCCGCCGGTTTTGACACCAACATTGGTGCTTTCATTGAGAGTTCCTCTGTGCTATCGCAATCGGGAGGGATGCCTTTTCCCGTCTTTAAAGACAGCGCCGTCGCCAAGGGAGCTTTGGCCACCGGCCAAACTATCCGGCTTGGTGGTTTCTTATGACCGCCTGTTCGGCTACCGCTCCGACAATGACCTCCCAGGTCATCAAAAGCGATCTTCACGTCAACTCGGAATTCGCCGAGCAGCTAGATCCGATGGAGCTCTCCTCCGTGAATGAGCTCTTGGATCGCATCGCCGCCCTGGGAGTCGCTACAGACTACGATCAGATTGGGCTTAAAACCGATCTGAGAGAAATTAACTCTCTTCAGGCTACCCACCATGTTACTGTGATAGAGGAACAATGCGGCGACTCTTCTTCTATGTTAAAGACCAGTTATGTCCGGATTCCTGATCCCTCCATGCCGGATTCCCGCGGAGGGACGGACATCAATCAAATACTGAACCTAAAGTCAGGCATCGGACCAGATTTGTTGGATAACATCTAGCAATCCAAGCTTCCAAATCCAGAAACTTCTCGGCCTTTGAGCCTCGCATTGGGCGGGATTCCGAATTTAATTCTGCCCGCCCACCCAAACATAAGCGATCTATCTCAAATACGACAAGAGCCCGATGAAATAGTACATCATTACTGGGCCAGATTCCTCCTGGTTATGGACAGGATAAAGGACTGCCGTGAGGAAAGCGCAATCTCAATTTTCTGCAATAATTTCACGGACAAGGGAATCATGAGCGCCATAAGTCATCGCCAAGTTACACGCTTCGCCGACCTGGCGACCAAAGTACAAAAATACTGTGCGATGGACAGTGCCTGGAAAACCGAAACCAGGTTTTGGGACAATCCGGCCCTGAACATAACCCTAGTTCGAAATAAAAGGGTGCGTCATACTCAAGCACCTGGGTCAAAAACCAAAAAGCAAAAAACCCCTAAAGAGCACGGAACCGTACTGGAGGGATGGCTCAATGGACCCTGTAAAATCCATAGTACAGAGGGCGCCACTCCAACACATAGCCTTCGAGCATGTTGGATACTACGGCAGGTGGCCAAAAGTGGCGAAGGTTTTCTAGCCCCCGGTAACCAGCCCAACAGTACCAGTACGGTATTAACAGTCTTCGAGACTTTCGCATCAAATAATATGCAGAAATGAACAATCCTCAGCCTCGCTGAAGTCTACCAAGTAGCAACAACAAATCCATGGAGCGACATGGCTATCACCTTCAATGTCAGCGACGAACCTAAATTCCGAACAGCCCGAGCACCAGCCGCATTGGTCCTCAGTCCGATAGTGGACGGCTTTCGTCTTACCAAGGTACTCATGGATGGCGGCAGCGGATTAAACCTCATCTACGAGGAAACCCTCCAAAAAATGGAAATAGACTGGAGCCGCATTGAGCGAAGCAGCACAACCTTTAAAGGAATAATCCCTAGTCAAGAAGTACGCTGCACAGGAAAAATCACACTAGATGTAGTGTTCGGCTCACCGGACAATTACAGGTCCAAGGAGGTCATGTTCCAAGTGGCCCCGTTTGGCAGCGGATATCACGCCTTGTTAGGGCGAGAGGCATTCACAATTTTCCAAGCTATACCCCATTACGGGTACATGAAGCTTAAAATGCCCGGGCCCAATGGAATCATCACTCTTGTCAGTGATCCAGATATAGCACTCCGCGCTGAAAATAAGACAGCCGCACTAGACCTAGAGGCACTATCCGAAGCCCTAGCGGCAGAGGAACTCACTGCGCTGCACTCAACGGTGAATAGGGACGATGTGATACTCGATAAGAGATCTAAGTCCACCTCTTTTAAACTAGCAGACGAAATAGTCAAATTCCAGGTCCATCCAACGGACCCCACAAAGACGGCCTCCATTGGGGCACAATTAAACCCTGGTGTAGAAGCCGCACTACGAGAATTCCTTTGGGAAAATTGGGACATTTTTGTCCTGGCACCCTTCAGATATGCCAGGAATCCCACGCAGGCTGGCAGAACACAGCCTAAATATCCTAAAAGGATTCAAGCCAGTCAAACAGGCTCTTCGGCGATTTTCCGAACCCAAAAGACAGGCAATGGGAGAGGAGCTAGCCAAACTCTTAGAAGCCCGATTCATCAGAGATATAAAACATCTGGACTGGCTAGCAAACCTGGTAATGGTACCAAAAAAGAACAAATCCTGGCGTCTTTGTGTCGATTTCAAAGACCTTAACAAGGCATGTCCAAAGGATCCTTTCCCCCTCCCCCGCATCGACCAAATCATCGATGCTACCACAGGGCACGATTCATTGTGCTTCCTCGACGCGTACTCCGGATACCATCAAATCAAGATAGCGGAAACAGACCAGGCCGCAATGGCATTCATTACTCCATACGGACCATTCTGCTTCAACACAATGCCCTTCGGACTCAAAAATGCCGGCGCAACATATCAGCGCATGATTCAGACATGTCTGGCTACCCAGATAGGCAAAACAGTGGAGGCATACGTAGAAAATGTGGTCGTTAAGACCAAACACGTTGAAACTCTAGTAGATGATTTGAGGCTTACATTCGACAACCTCCGAGCATACGACATTAAGCTCAACCCGGAAAAATGTGTTTTCGGCATACCAGCCGGAAAGCTCCTGGGCTTCATTGTATCTGGTAGAGGAATTGAAGCAAACCCAGCCAAGATCCAAGCTCTATCACAATTGGATATCCCAAAAGACCTCAAACAAATACAAAAACTAACTGGATGCATGGCGGCTCTAACCCGCTTCATCTCCCGTTTGGGAGAAAAGGCACTGCCCCTCTATCGCCTCCTCCGGCGCACCGAACACTTCGAATGGACGGATGCCACCACGGCCGGACTCGAAGAAATTAAGGCCATATTGGCAACAAATCCGGTCCTGGCCGCGCCCAACCTGGGCGAACCGATGTTATTATATATCGCGGCAACACATCAAGTTGTCAGCACGGTACTCGTCGTCGAACGAGAAACAGAAGGGCACAAATTCCCTCTTCAAAAACCAGTGTACTACGTATCCACTGTCTTAACTCCATGCAAGTCTCGGTACCCACATTATCAAAAGATAGCGTACGCGGTGTTCATGGCATCCCGGAAGCTGCGACACTACTTTCAAGAGTGTTCCATAACAGTGGCCTCCGAAGTACCTCTCAACGACATTATAAACAACCGCGACGCGACGGGCAGGATTGCAAAATGGGCCATTGAGCTCTTACCATTTGACATAACCTACAAACCACGGCGAGCTATAAAGTCGCAAGTTTTGGCTAACTTCATCGCCGAATGGACCGAAGCCGAACTCCCTAAAGAGTACGGCGCATACTCCAATTGGATCATACATTTCGACGGCTCCAAAATGTTGGCCGGCTTGGGGGCTGGCGTCGTCTTGACGTCCCCAACCGGAGACACAGTCCAATACGTACTTCAAATAATGTACACGGACTCCAACAACACAGCCGAATACGATGCCCTTCTACATGGTCTCCGGATGGCAATCTCCATGGGTATTCAACGCCTAGAGGTGCGCGGGGATTCAAACCTCGCAATATCCCAAGTAAATGGAGACTTTGACGCCAAGGATCCAAAAATGGCAGCCTACCGTAACGCCGTCCTAAAAATGTCAGCTCGGTTCGAAGGACTCGAATTCCACCATGTAGCCCGGGATAATAACCAGGCAGCAGACGTGTTGGCACGCATCGGCGCAAAACGCGACGCCGTCCCTCCAAACATCTTCCTGGAGCGGCTCTTTAAGCCATCCGTATTATGGGAAGAGGAGTCCGGAAATAACAACCCGGAACCAACTGCACCACCCAACACGGAATATTCTAACACAATCAGTGGCTCAGCCAACGAAATAACACCTTCAGCCCATGAAATAATGGCAGTAATTGCCCCGTGGACGGAACCATTCCTAGCCTACTTAATTAGGCAGGAACTTCTCGAAGACCAAAATGAGGCCCGCTGCATAGTTCGGCGATCTAAAGCCTACAAGGTCCATGAGGGAGAACTTTATAAGAAAAGCACAACCGGAGTCCTTCAAAGGTGTATCTCCGAAGAGGAAGGGCGAAATCTCCTGGATGAAATTCACGCCGGACTCGGCGGGCACCACGCCGCAGCCTGGGCCCTTGTAGGCAAGGCCTTCCATACAGGATTTTATTGGCCGACAGCCCGGGCAGATGCTCAGGACTTAGTCCAACGATGCGTCGGTTGCCAGCTCTTTGCTAATCAAAGCCACATGCCACCCACCGCCCTCAAAACAATACCCATCACTTGGCCATTCGCGGTCTGGGGGATTGACATGGTTGGACCCCTTAAAGGGGGAACCCACAAGCAAAAATACTTACCGGTCATGGTGGACAAATTCACCAAATGGATAGAGGCCAAGCCAGTTAAAACGGCAGAATCCGGACCCGTGATAGACTTCATATCCGGGGTAGTACACCGTTTTGGCGTCCCCCACAGCATCATCACTGATAATGGCACGAATTTCACGGCCGACGAGGTTAAACTCTGGTGCAAAAACATGGGCATCAAGCTCGACTACGCTTCAGTCTATCACCCTCAAACTAACGGTCAAGTCGAACGAGCAAATGGTCTAATCATGAGCGGCATTAAACCCAAATTAGTGTGGTCCCTCACGGAATCTAACACGCACTGGGTAGAGGAGCTCGACTCCGTACTCTGGGGGCTGTGGACCACGCCAAACCGCACTACCAGATTCACACCATTTTTTATGGTATACGGCGCAGAGGCAGTTTTGCCCTGCGATATAATTCATGACTCACCTCGCGTGCGCATGTACGAAGAAAGAGAAGCCGAGTTGGATCGGCAAGACAGTTTGGACGCCTTAGAGGAGGAGCGCGACATGGCAAAATCCCGTTCCGCATTCTATCAGCAGCAGGCTCGAAGATATCAAAGCAGAGAAGTACGGGCCAAAACTTACAATGTTGGCGAGCTAGTTCTATGCCTGCCGGACAAGAAAAAGGACAAACTTAAGCCCAAATGGGAAGGTCCCTTCATCATCGACCAAGTCCTTACCGGCGGTGCATACCGTCTATGCAACGCATCTGACAACCGACTCGAGCCGAACCCATGGAACGCAGCCCGTCTCCGAAGATTCTACGCCTAGCGCCGGACTCAGAGTTCGTATCCTTCCTCCGTCCACCTTTCATATTTTTTCACTGTCTTTTGTTTCCCTCCTTTTCCCTCCCTCTTTCAGTAAAAGCCTTTGATGGCTGATCTGCGCATTGTTCGCACACACTTGTTGCGTTACTCGCACTCGTTATACCTGGGGGCTTCTTTAACAGAAGCTTATTTATACGGGCTTCATGCCCAACACATGTGTCATACTTCCGCATGTACCTTTTACTCACCATTATATGCATCGATATGACTTAAGTTTTGGCCAAGCTGGGTTGCCTGGCTCCTGTGCTTACCCCTACGTTCCCGATTGTTCGGCTAGGAGGTAAAGGGAGCACCTCTGCGATTGTTACTGTCGGGTCAGCCGGATGTGTACCTCAGACTGGGTGAAGCCGAAGGCTAGCGTTCTTAAGGGAATATTCGGTCGGTGACTTGAAAGATGATTTATTACTTATTTATTTATCTGCCCCCAGATGCTTTTTCTGCTCTTTTCGCAGTCCGGACATGCACTTTAGGGCATGCCTCCCAGGGAAAGGAACCCCTAACGGAACTATTCTCCCTGGAAGATGTTTCTTACTAACCATGTAATATAACATAGCTAGTTGGGCACTTGTCTGATAAAGCACTTATGACCCCTACGCCTGGTCTCCATGCATGCCCCGGTTTTTGTATAACCGTGAGGGTATTCGGACACACTCCGGACTGTTGGGTCCCGAGGTTGAAGCAAAAAGGTCCGCAAAGACAAACGATCTACAATCCGGCTAGAAGGCATTTTACATGTCATTTTAAATTACATCGTCAAACTGACTGATTGTACTCCTCTTCAATCCCAACTAACAAGCTGTCTAGTTTACAGTCCCGTTGGGAATATTTTGCGGCCAACTCTACTTGGCCGTACATCAGGCTCGCAGGGATATCCTTCCCATCGGGCCCCACAGGTCCGACCTCGGCCATGTGGTTCGGATCAGCCTTCGTGTACCGCGTCTTCACTATGGCCCAGGCCTCCCTGGCGCCTTGACGGCAGGCCGATATCTTCCACAGACGGAAGCGCTGCCGTACTCCCTGAAGCTTCTCAGCAAGCCCTCCAAGACCCTCGGGTAGGGAGACGGACGGCCATAAGGCCTGAACAACGCCGCTCATCGCCTGCCGGACATGTTCGTGCAGTTGCGGCAGCTCGGGAAGAAGGTCACCCGTGGAACCAGGCATTTCCTCCATCGGACGACCCGTGAGCACACCTACAGACACATTTCTGTCAATCGACTTCCTCGCCGAACTCTTCTTTTCAAAAGAGTTTGCTCAAGCACTTACTGTAAATGCCGTGATGAAGCCGTCGATTCTCCTTTACGGAGTTAGACAGCTGGACCCGAACATCTTTTAGTTCTTCGCCCAGCTGGGTGTTGGTATCTTGGAGTTTGTTCCTCTCCTGCTGCACCCTCATAAGCACCTTCTCGCCGGCCTTTAGCTGGCGCAGCAGATGTTGCTTGTCCGGATCTAGTCCGGCACCCTCTACAATATTATTGTCAGACTAAACGCACACGCCGCACTTCATAAACGACTTATCTTTTCGAAATATGTATTACCAGAGGGGGTCTCTGTGGCTCCCCCGGCGGCGGCTAGTGCGGCCTCAAGTTGGGCCTTGCATTCTTGAAGCTCCTGGGACAGGTGGGTATTCTTCTCCGTAAGATCCTGCATAACAAATGATCCTTAAATCAGTTAGTTTAACTATTTTAAGTCTCGGGGGCTACTAGCATATATAACTATTAAAATTCCTCACCCGTATGTCTTTCACATACTGCTCCGTGGCTCTGGTTAAACCATCTTGAGCAGCACGGAGGTGCGCATCTCCCGCATTAAAGGCATTCAACGCCTCTGGGGAGAAACACGCGTCACGAAGAACTGTCCGACGGCGCCTGTGATTCATGGTGCTCTCCACCTCAGACCTGGTGGCGGACAGCATGTCGGCATCCTCCGTTGGAGGAGCATCCGGCTCGCGCCTTGCGCTCGCCTCCCCATCCGGACCAGGTGTTGGAGCCTGGCTGGCGGAGGCTTGGTTGGCAACCTCTCCGGGCGCAGTCCGGCGAGCGCTCTTTCTCCTGGAAGAATCATGAGCATTAATATACCTCCCAGGAGTCTTTCCCTTAAAGATAAGGGTGCGCCGTACCTTTGCGGCGATGTTTCGATCCGCGCCGCACTCTTCTTCCGCCTGCTGGGCCGCACTGACCCTGGTTGGTCAGTTGCCGCGGACTCGGCTTCCCGCCGCAAAGGCACCTCCTGCGAAGCACCGTTGGTATATGGTGGTCAGAAATAAGCATTAAAAAAGTAATGGTGTCAGGACTTCGGTCATACTCACCTGGGAAGCCGGAGATAAACCGGGGTAGTCAGCCGTAATGGCGACTAGAGCATTGTCTATGCTGAGTTGGTGGAACACCCCGTCAATCAGCTCCACCTTTATGTCTGAATCCTCTCCGGAGGCCGGATCAAGGGATCTTCCTGGATCCTCGGGTTGTGGAGTTGGGCTTTGTATGCCCTCCACATCCCGGCGCAGTTCCTGCGTTGAAATCATAAAGTAAGACACTTAACTTTGAAAGCACGGATCGGATATATAAACGTCCGCTTACCCAGCTCCGAGGGTTATTCATGGAGAAACCATTCAATGGACTCGTGCGGAGAAAGTCCTCCTTCTCCCCCTTGTACAAACTGGACAGGATCTTCACCAGATCGGTGGTCGATCCCGGCCCCTTGCGGCCATGACGGTTGGCGTCATTCTCCCTGTTGAAATCCCACATGGGGTGGCCCCTATATTGGAGCGGCTGCACCCCTCGCATAATGCATGTGGCCAAGCCTCCAATCATGGTCAATCCGGAATGGGCCAGTAACCTTATCCGTCCCATCAGATATTGGACACTCCTATCATCTTCCCGTTGAGGGCTCTGCGGACGCCAACTCAGGCGTTTCTTTAGAGGAGCGTTACTAAACTCCGGGATGCCGATCCAAACTAGATCCGGCAGCGGGGCGTCTTCCATATAGAACCATTCCGAAGGCCAGTCTTCGGACGCCTTCTTCGGGGTTCTGGATAAATATCCGGTCCCGGCGATGTGCCATATTTCGGCTCCGCCCACTTGATATATCGACCCCTCGTGAGAACGAGGTACGAGGCAAAACAATCTCTTCCACAACGCAAAATGGGGCTCGATGCCCAAGAACAGCTCGCAAAGAGCTACAAAGCCCGCGATGTGCAAGATGGAGGCAGGTGTGAGGTGGTGAAGTTGGAGTCCATAGAACTCCAGGAGCCCCCGGAGAAACGGATGTATGGGAAATCCGAGTCCCCTTATTAGGTAGGGGACGAAGCATACCCGCTCTCCTTTGGAGGGATTGGGGACGCTCTCCGCCTGCTTCCCACCCTTGTAGGTGGCCAGTCCGGCTCGAACCGGAACCATAAAGGCTGGGGGAAGGTATCCCTCTGCTTGGAGCGTCACTAACTTGCTGTGCGGGACTGAACATCTCCTCCAATCTCCTGGCTGAGGACTGGGAGCGCCAGAGGAGGAGCCGCGTCGACTGTCCATGTTGGAATGGATTTTCGTCAGAGCGCCAGAGGAGGAGCCGCGTCGACTTGCGGAAGGAGGATGGTGTGATTCGGATCTGGATCCTCACCTCTCTTATAGGCAGCTTATTCGCGCATCTAGGGGAAAAACGTAAAAATACCCTGGCTTTTCGCATTCATACGACACGTGGAAGAGGGCCATTATTGGACGTAGAAGCCAAGGAGCGCAACATTTATAAGGAAACCGGACATTATTTGGCAAACACATGGAATATGGAGGAGAACCCGCCTTGCAAACGCCGAAGACAATATACGCGCCGGACTCATCGTCATTGAAGCCTGGTTCGGGGGCTACTGAGGGAGTCCTGGACTAGGGGGTGTCCGGATAGCCGAACTATCATCGTCGGCCGGACTCCAAGACTATGGAGATACAAGATTGAAGACTTCGTGTACGGATGGGACTTTCCTTGGCGTGGAAGGCAAGCTTGGCGATATGGATATGTAGATCTCCTACCATTGTAACCGACTCTGTGTAACCCTGGCCCTCTCCGGTGTCTATATAAACCGGATGGCTTTAGTCCATAGGACGAACAATAATCATACCATAGGCTAGCTTCTAGGGTTTAGCCTCCTTGATCTTGTGGTAGATCTACTCTTGTAATACCCACATCATCAATATCAATCAAGCAGGACGTAGGGTTTTACCTCCATCAAGAGGGCCCGAACCTGGGTAAAACATCGTGTCCCTTGTCTCATGTTACCATCCGCCTAGACACACAGTTCGGAACCCCCTACCCGAGATCCGCCGGTTTTGACACCGACAGGGGGGATGCGCCCCCACCTAGGGTTCCACCCCTACGGGCGGCGGCCAGCCCTATCCCATCTAGGGTGGCGGCCAAGGGGGGGGGGGACAAGGGAAACTTGCCCCCCAAGTTAGGTGGGTGCGCCCCCTCCCCCAACCCTAGGCGCCTTGGGCCCTTGTGGGGGGCGCACCAGCCCACCTGGGGCTGGTCCCCTCCCACACTTGGCCCATGCAGCCCTCCGGGGCTGGTTTCCCCACTTGGTGGACCCCCGGGACCCTCCCGGTGGTCCCGATACGTTACCGATAAAACCCGAAACTTTTCCGGTGACCAAAACAGGACTTCCCATATATAAATCTTTACCTCCGGACCATTCCGGAACTCCTCGTGACGTCCGGGATCTCATCCGGGACTCTGAACAACATTCGGTAACCACATACAAACTTCCTTTATAACCCTAGCGTCATCGAACCTTAAGTGTGTAGACCCTACGGGTTCGGGAACCATGCAGACATGACCGAGACGTTCTCCGGTCAATAACCAACAGCGGGATCTGGATACCCATGTTGGCTCCCACATGTTCCACGATGATCTCATCGGATGAACCACGATGTCAAGGACTTAATCAATCCCGTATACAATTCCCTTTGTCTAGCGGTATTGTACTTGCCCGAGATTCGATCGTCGGTATCCCGATACCTTGTTCAATCTCGTTACCGGCAAGTCTCTTTACTCGTTCCGTAACACATCATCCTGTGATCAACCCCTTGGTCACATTGTGCACATTATGATGATGTCCTACCGAGTGGGCCCAGAGATACCTCTCCGTTTACACGGAGTGACAAATCCCAGTCTCGATTCGTGCCAACCCAACAGACACTTTCGAAGATACCTGTAGTGCACCTTTATAGTCACCCAGTTACGTTGTGACGTTTGGTACACCCAAAGCATTCCTACGGTATCCGGGAGTTGCACAATCTCATGGTCTAAGGAAATGATACTTGACATTAGAAAAGCTTTAGCATATGAACTACGATCTTTATGCTAGGCTTAGGATTGGGTCTTGTCCATCACATCATTCTCCTAATGATGTGATCCCGTTATCAACGACATCCAATGTCCATGGTCAGGAAACGGTAACCATCTATTGATCAACGAGCTAGTCAATTAGAGGCTTACTAGGGACATGGTGTTGTCTATGTACCCACACATGTATCTGAGTTTCCTATCAATACAATTATAGCATGGATAATAAATGATTATCATGAACAAGGAAATATAATAATAATAACCAATTTATTATTGCCTCTAGGGCATATTTCCAACATCAACCACACTTATATTCCATGGTATGTAAACAACCAGATATTTCCAGTACTCCAAGTTAGTTGTAAGTAAAAGTTACTAGTATGGTCAAATTGTTGATCATAGGACAACAATGAAAATTTTCGTTAAGAATTAACGACATGTTTCTCACACACGGAGAAAATGAAGAGATTGTTGTAAGGAGTTACAGCAATGAATGCTCGTTGTAAGTAGTACATCGATAAAATCTTCATCTATGCTCCAAGTGATTTTTTGATTTCAAATTAAAAGTGACTTATGGTGGACAATAAGTTGGAATTAGTCCAAAATGTTACTGTGCAATGAAGGCTAAGTATATTATTGCTTTAGAAGAAAAAATAAAGGGTGATGAATAAAAAGTTCATTCAAGAGCTTGGTATGGTTTCTAGATGATTGTATCATTGGAACACTATTCATAATAGTGGTTCCGTAACTCAGTCTAAGGAATCAAAGGTTCAACCAGTGATTAAATATATATACAAAGCCAGCTTCACACAAATTAATTCTTGTGAAAGCAACATAGATGCATAGAAATGCAAATGATACACATGGATCTGAAGTTGTCAGATTCGATAGTACGAAGTCTATACCACAAGCAAATCATGGACTGACACCGGATTGCCATTGGTATAAAAGTTAAAAGTGCTAACTAGATTATTGACTCTAGTGCAAGTGGGAGACTGTTGGAAATATGCCCTAGAGGCAATAATATTGTATAATTATATTTACATTATTCATAATTAAGAGTTTATATTTCATGCTATAACTACTATGATCCTGGAATATGTGATTCAGTGGAAAACTCATATGCACGTGTGGAATGATAAATGGTCAAACCAATAGGTTTCCGGTCCAGCCTCTAGGACTGGCTCAAGTGTTGTTGGTGATCAATTTTCCCGGATCTTAGGATATCATTAGGTTCAACGATGGTCCTAAAACAACATTGAGGGTATGACGTTAGAAGAACAATCATATTGAATTGACCCAATCTTGTATGTTATACTTTGTGATCATATCGTCTGAAATCATCTACTATAACATGGAGTGTTAGCATGTGTACTTTAGTTCCTCATACCATGAGAGTGTCTCAGTTACTTCTTACCAGACAGTGGACTTCGGGGTTGCTCAAACGTCATCTATAACAAGGTGGTCATAATGACAACTTTCAGGTTCACCGGAAAGTTTGACAAGTGAACGAACAACTCAAGAGTGGGATTTGCTCCTCCGACGATGGAGAGATATTCTTAGGGCCCTCTCGGTGTGATGGAATCCATTATCCTCTGTCTAGAAACAAGTGACTATGTCATGGGGATGCTGGAACACGTCAACGAGAAAGAAGAACAAAACCAGTAACGGGAGCAACTGTGTAGTGGGCAGGGTGATGAGTCAAGAGGATACCGATGCACACATGGTTTTGTAAAGTATCATGAATCAAAGGGAACATCACATGATAACCAAAGCTTCACTCGAATATCATTTGTGTAATCACAGGGACCAATATGGATGTCCACGGTTCCGCTATCGGTCATTAAACGAAGGGGTTTTGTTCATGTCTATATTTTACCGAACCTACAGGGTCAGAAGCTTAAGGTAATCATGATCTGCTGAGAGTTAGTGGAACGGGAGTGATGAGAATATATATGTGAAATAGTTTCATTAATATCCGGAATAGTTCCGAGAGGTTCCGAAAGCGTTTCGGGGTCACCGGAAGGGTTTCCGTGGATATTGGGTAATACCGGGTATTACTGATTAATCACATATAGGTGGAAAATGTTTCCGGGGATGTTAAATTATATATATAATACTCTGAATGTTTTTAAAGTATTTTATATATTAATTAAATATCAGCGTGCCTTAATAGGCCAAGAAGGAAGGAGACTTGGGCCATAAAGGCCCAAGTGAGGAGGCGCGTCCTTTCCTAGTGGGGTGTGGGTGCGAACCCAACTAGGAGGGGGAGTCCAACTCCCCCTCCCTAGGCCGGCGCACCAATGGGAACTTCCCCCTTGGTGGCTGCCCTCTCCTCCCCCCTAAACCTATATATATACTAGATGTTTTGCACCCTTTTCAACTACAAGTTTTGGGTGCCTCTTCTAGTTGATCTAGTTCTAGTTCTAGTTGGTCCTAGACTAATTAGAGCTAGCTGTAGCCACCTCTAATCCTCATAATTAGAAGCCTAGTGTGGTTCTAATCCCCTTCCTCTAATTCTCCGGCAATGATTAGCTCTGGATGGCGAAGCGCTGCCGGATCGTGAAGACCGTACGCTTGCAACCAAGTAGAGATGTCGTGCTTTCGGTCTTATGTTTGAGGGATCGTTCGAGGGAGGTTCGCGGGATCGTCATCATCGTTCGAGGGACTTCAAGCATGATCTACACGGATGCTTCTTCTTTCGCTGCACTCCGGAGTTGGTAACGATCGTTGATCCCAACCCTTATGCATCTTCATATTGATCTTGGTGATCGTAGGTGTGATTTTTTTTCTACTACATTTCCCAACAGATATAGCATTGATGAGTACCAAGTTCAAGTTGGTGACCAAATCTATCGAGTTTAACTTGTCAGATGGATGAAAAGTCGACCATGGTGAATTTGAGAAAGTGGTGGAAATGTTGAATGTCAAAAGTTTGGAGAGTACATGACCATGACCATATATTCTATGGTATTCCATGCATATGTCAAAAATATGTGAGTTGTTCACTCCCACACAGATCAGTGAAGAAGCTACTTGGGTGATGATACAAGAGTGTTTGTGGGATATTATGAGTTCAGATACTCCGAAGTTAGGATTGCACGCAAGAGTTGAAAAACTTAATTTTCATGGGGAGAGTTGACAATGATGAATAAAAAAGGGATCACAATTATATTGTTGTTGGATTTGTGTGAAGTTAAGGAACTAGCAGTGGAGCTCATGATTAATGGTCCAAATCCAAGATACAAGGAGGTTCATGCATGACGACTTCAAGATGGTGGGAACATATTCACCTTGGTGGAGTGTTAAAATATGTGCGAAATGTATGTATAGGTGTGTTGTGCTACAATTAGGCTTGTAATCATAGTAAGGTTATGTGTTTGGGTCGAACACATGCAAAAACAGACAAGACATAAGCTGGTAGGCTAGACACAAAACATAGAAAGGAGGTCCGACACTCGTGGCATGGTTGGCCAAACTGGCCGTGGCGAGTGGTCGAAGACGCTGTTGGATGGCCTCGATGGGCTTGTTGTCATTATACTATGTCGGTTTAGTACATGTCGAGGAGCCTCATAGTCATGCCTCTTTAGGGCATAGCCGATGTTCGGTGAACCCCGTTAACAAATTTTGTTGTCACCTTGTTATTGCTTGTCCTTGATGGATCAACGGGAACCTTAAATTTTCTAACAATGATGCCCATCTTAGAGTTGACTCAAATTTCTTTGTCAAATGGGAGGGGGGATGGAGGTTGGCCCCTCAAATTTAATGCTACTCCGTCGAGATGTGGTGGAACTCTGGCGCCATGGCCGCTCACCAACGGTGGGGTGGCGCTTGTTAGGGTTAGCACATGTCAGGAAATGGTGACATAAAGTTAGCAAGAGAAGCGTTGTTCGCTAGCTCGGGGGAGAAAGGAAAAATCGAACCGACAAGCTCACTTTGGGGTGTCAATTCAACATAAATTCGAAGAACTTCAAGTTTCCAATCTATGGCATGACACTTCGCCCACTTCTCATTTTTCTTTTGCGAGCCTTGTGTGCTTCACCAAAATCACTAGTTAAGGAGTACCCCTTGCAATACATGCGAACCCCTTCGCTCGTGAGGATGGTACCATGCATTACGGTTTCCTCTGCCTTCCGCGGGTGCCGCCGATCTGCCTCGTCTCCTGCGGCCTTAGGGCCATGGACGTGTGGTGGATCCCGACCCTTGCTGGTAGGAGGGCTCCATTTCTAGATGTGTTTTTAGTTTTGTTAGGGTGTGTGTCCTACTCAGGAAGGTGATACATTGGCGGCTTCCTGAAGATGGAATAAGGTTCTCCCCGCCTACACCCGTCCTGACGATGCTTCGCGTCGTCGGAGGGCGTGTGGAGGTTTGTCTCCGGCAGATCTTGCGGGATTCAGCCCGAGTTTGTCCTTGGTGGATCCACTTGGATTTGGTCTTCGTTCATTTGTGTGTCTACAGGTTGGATCCTTTCAATTTATGCTTCCCTTCATCGCCAGTTGTTGCTGGTCTGGTGCGCTGGTCCTGTGGGGTCTTACCACAATGAATACCTGATTGTCTACTATAACAAGGTTTTCCTGGCTCCAATGAGGGAGGGGCGATGGCGATGGAGTGCCTTTAGATCACTTCAGTTCTTGTAGTCGTCGCTTGGTGGTCTACGAACCTAGATCTAAATTTTTACTTCTGGTGTTCTTTGTACTACCTTGAAGTTGACGAATACATCCAAAGTTTTTCCAAAAAAAGAGAACTCCTTGCAAAGGTCACCCCCATCTCCTGTGTGGTGACAAGTGGTGCACCACATGTGCATCATTTGTTGCAACTTGGGAGTTTTGGAGGGATTTTTCCTACACGCAGAAGAAATGGCTTGGTTTGTTTGTGCCTTATTTTGTAGATCCCTTTTTTTCAAAACAAAATATACTTGAATCGTGCATTCGAATTACGAATCGTTTTCACCATTGTCTTTCTTACATCGAGATCTTCAAAATTAGATCAAATGTTGATAGATTTTGACAAACTTTTTCCCCGAGATATTCGTGCTCCCAGCTAGAATTAACATGTGCTTTAATATGAACTAACATGTGCTCCCAACTAGAACTAACCTATGATCCCATGGTGGGTAGGCTCAACTATGATCCTTCGAGAAAGCACAACTTTGCTCCCAAGTGTACTAGTTTTATGCTCCCGTAGGGTGAAGCACAACCGTGTTCTCGCAAGGAAGCACATTCGTGCGCCCAAATGCCCAACATGTGCTCCACACTGGGGAACAAAAAATTCAGGAAAACCAGAAAAAAAAAAGGAGAAACGAAAACCTGCAGGAAAAATCGAGATAGGAAAAAACCCAAAACCCGTAAAAAGCCGGAAAACCAATGAAACACTCCCTGAGAAAATGATAAAACCACCTCAGATAATCAAACTGGTACTTGATGGCTCGCTCGGGATAAGATATCTCCTGAATTCCCGAGCGCTCACCCTGCGACACAACCTCCATGCCATTGCATGCCCGCTGCAAGGGGTATCCCCACCCCCGCGCTTCACGGATCTGACTCTATGGAGTCAACCCATTAGGGTCGACTCCCCGTGCTTGGAGCATGGAGCCAGATCATTTTCGAATGGGCCTAACATCATCTCCAACAAGAGTTCTTAAAATCTCCCACTAAAAGTGGTTATACGAGGTCTCTGTATAGTTTAGGGGAGGTTTGCATGTGAGCATCTCCAATGGCTCCCCAGAGCCCCACCCCCTCCCCAGTAAGTGGTTTTTGGTGGCGGCGGCCGGCGGGCGGGTGGCGCCGTACATCCAATGACGTTGGTTGGAGGCGGAGGTGGACTCTGGTGGCGATGCAACATGATAGTTTTAGCGGAAGGTTCACATAAAGACTTGTTTTCCTTAGATGGAGAGGAAGTTGGGCCGATTATATGTAGTCGACTAAAAGTATCGCGTTTATGGGATCTATTGAAACAATTTTTTCCTTAACTCCCGCTAAACCAAATTTTGATACGAGAAAGGGGATTTGTCAGAGATGTTCTAAGAAACGGGATTTTGCTCATAATTTGGAGAAACTCCACGACTACAAGTTCCGGGATCTCTAGAATATGAGCTTAAGAACAAGTACAATAAGGTGGTGATGTAGGTGGGCTGTAAGATTTTTAATAATATATTTTTGCTAAGTTAAATGGGAGATAATAGGAGAGAGAAAAGAAGCAGGCTACAAACTTACAGCCGGCTATAGCACGAGATTCAACACCCTTTGTGGAAGAAACATATGGCCATATATTAATGATATACTAGTATACTATTATGATTAACTATTGTATGAGTGAGCTATAAGATGGATTATAAGTAAACACTCTTTGTGGGAGAAATATGTGGCCATATATTAATGATGTACTGGTATACTATTATGATTAATTATTGTATGAATGAGCTATAAGATTGACTATAAATGCCATGGCAAATTCATATAATCGGTTGTTGACTATGCTATTAAACATACTCTAAGAAAATGGTACGGAGAGGCTCTCCGATCCAAGATTTCAGCCCTCGAAATTGGGCCATTCGGTACCGCTCCACAAACGGAGTCAGCTCAGTTTGAGTCAGGCAAAGTAGGGCAAAGAAGTCCACATCAAGCAAAAATGTAGCACGTGTGCCAGACTGCAAGAATAGTGTGACTGTGCAATGTAAATAAAATAATATTCACACTTTTGAGTAGGGCGTTTTGGTGATTGGGCTTCGTGGAGGCCGGAAATTTTAGAAAATTCAAAGTTCAAACTTTCCAGTTAAAACTCCCGCAAAAAAAAGAATCATATAAGGATGAAATGTATGTGTGTGTTAAAATTCGCAATGAAATACCTTGAATTACGACCTTTAAAAAAACAAATTCATGGACTTTGGGGATGAACAGAATCATGTGCTGAAAAACACATGTTTGTTTTGTTTTTGCACAACCTTCATTTCAACATATTTTATCGTGAAAATTTACACGCATGTACATTATGCCTCCATGTATATTTGTATTTTTTTCAGATTTTTTTAAAACGTAAAAAATATGAATTCTTATGAATTTTCGAATTTTTCAAAAAATGGCCTGCATGGAGCTCAGTCTCCAAAAGCAATTTTGGCTCACTTCTATGGTATAAAATTGGTACAATGTATCGTGGCCTTTTTAGGGGCGTTGTTGGTGTGTGTGTGTGTGTATCTCTGGCGATGGCGTGTCTCATGTGCCTCTTTTTGACGGTGTGCTAGAAGTGTTCGATAGTGCACTCTTGTGCAACGGCGTGCCTCATGTGCTTCTTCTTGGTGGTGTACTAGAGGTGTTCGGCGGTGCGCTCTTGTGTATTTTTAGTGCCCTTGGTATGTTTTGTCGTGTTTCTTTTGTGAAACAGTATATACAGATATTTTTTCATTGATTGCAATATTTTGTTGATTGCTTACAAGCAGGCCGCTTGGTATATACACATTTTTTAATACCTTGTATCATGTGGGTATGTGGCTTTACTAAAATAAAACGAGGCGTATGTTTGTTTTGAGAGAAAAAAAATTGTACAGTGTGGCTGTCACTCAAATGTGCTTAACAGACAACTGTGCATACCATCTGGCACGTAGTACGAACGAAGAACAGTAGTCCGGACGTGATTGAGATGGGAGTTTACTCCCTCGAGAAGCCTTTTTTATGAAATGTCATGCTTTCTCATTTCTCAGTGGATTTTTAAATAGGAAATGAAATTATACCGCGGATGCAACTGTGAATGTTGGGCACTCTCCAAAACAAGACAAATCGGAAGAGAGAAAAAACAAAGAAAGCCAAACAATACCAGAGAAGGCCAACAGAAACCACGCTAGGAGCCGGTGGAGCTTGCACGTTCCCAAAACAAGAGAAAACGAAGGTAAACGAAAATAATTCAAGTGAAATAAGCAAACAAAGACAAAGAAAACAAGTGAAATAATAAACATTGTACTAATTTTTTTGCATTAAAAAGTTGTACTACTAATTTGATTGTATGCATTAGGCCGCGGTAATCAAACATTCCGTTATCCAAAAAAAAAAGTTGACATTATTTTTTCTTCTCGAGCTACAGTACGAATTAAGATTTCAAACTAATACTGTATGTGTTTCCTAGCTTGGGTGCAGCCAAAGGATATGTTCACAGGTCAACAGTAGCAGCTTGGCCGTCGAGCCACATGAAATTCAGAGACAGCATGTGACCAAAGTCAAACTGACTTGCCCATCCCACAACGCATGGAGCAGTAGATAACTACGAGCAGATAAGGTTGATCTGTAAGAATGCTATTTTATCCAGGTCGGTTGTTATCTAAGTCGGTTTTGCAAAACGGACCTTGCCTCTCTTGTAAACGTAATTCTGTAACACGAGACAAACTAACTGCTAGTAGAGAGAAAAATTTCCTCTCCTCGCTCTGGTTTCTTCCCGTACCGTGCGAAAACTACTGACGGCCCAAAACTCCGAACACAAATTTGATAGGTCACTTGACCTCCGGTCGAGCAATCCAGCCAGTATACCGTCAAAATCTACGGAAGCAAGCAGTATCTCATGGATGACGACCAAACAAGGCAGGACAGGAGGAACATGCAGGTTGACCAAGCAGATGCATCTAATGCCCAATCTTACAAGCAGATGTTCTATGCGAAGATTCAGAATAGTTGCTACCGGCAAGCTTCTGATGGTAATCCATCATCTATATATGTTATTTTCTTTTCAAAAGATGAAGCTTAAGTACTGTTCGACCTCTGAACAGTCCGTCATCTCATGCACCCACAACCTAGCTAATTCGTCTTCAGACTGCAACTTGCAGATTCTACCAGGGCTTCGTTTTATGATTTCAGAATAAGTTTTGGGGGACAGTCTGGAAGTAGTACTCACCGCATCATAATTGCTCTATGCTCAATCAAACGAAAATTTTATAGATGCAAAAAGGGAAGGTTATGTTCAGTACTTGTAGTCATTATTTCATTCATCAACACCTCATGTGGTAAAGTGACGAACAGTAAAGGACGGGATGACTAGAGCAGCAGTTTTGTTTGAAAAAGTGCATGGAAATGATTGGGTGCTGCCCAGTGCATGCCAAGATCAGCGAATAAAGGCACCAAGAACAAGCCAGTAATTAGCATCAGTTTTTCTCATGAAGTTATATAACCTGGTAACTGACCAATGCAGAAGGTACTGATGATTTACAAAAAAAAAAAATTTGAAGTTGGTAACTATCGTTTGTAAATTAGGAATGTGCACACAGAGCAAAATTCTGGTTTTTTTAATATGCAAAAGGTTAAAAGGTTGCAGTTATTTTTCTACACAATCAGAGTGTTACAGCACAATTCAGAAAAATATATATGTGCTTTTCACCAGAAAAGAGTTGTAAAATTGTGGTCTGATTCAGGGTTCAGAGTAAAATGCAATCATACCAGTTACCAGCGAATGCCAGCTGAAAACAACCCCTGTTGAGCCTAAAGCAAGTTTAGAAAGAGCTCATATAACACTTCACATTTCTACAGTAAATAAGAACACATCACAAGGCCACATGCTATAAAGTTTACACCATGTGCAAGTCATAGCATGAGTTTCAGGGAAAAGCAGATTGCTGTTTCACAGTTTCAGTCACATATACACACTTTGCAAGTCACCTCATGAGTTTTGATAGAAATTAGATTGCTGTTTCAGTCAAATGACTTCAGCTGAGCTCATTTCTACAATAAGCAAGAACACAACACCACATGCCATATAGTATGCACAATGTGCAAGTCATATGATGAGTTCTGGGGGAAACCAGATTGTTGTTTCACTCAGTGACTTTTATTGAGCATCTAATCAGTGTCATACATAAGGGATCACCAACCAAAACACTGAAGTCAGCCAGCTCATTAGTATCATCTATTTCTGAGCCAATACTAGAATCTAGATACCAACTGACCTACTTTAATTGAGGACCCCGACGAAGGATGAACATATGATATGGTAGGAAAATGGACGAGTGGTTCAGTTAAATAGCTAAATTAACCCATTCAACTTCAGATAAAAATGTAAGTATTTAGTATTGCTCTTGTGCCCTTATTCTTCTTAATTTGTTTATCTTCAGCTATCTTTCAAGATATTACTAACATAACTCTATACCAGATTAAAGTAACGTGTAGAATTAAATTACATGAATACTTCACATCAACTGTTCAAGCTGAACTTATTCGCTTAATATCCAGTAGGTTCCATGCAAAAATTAGTTGAATGCATTTTGTATTGCCAACTAACTATTTCTTTAAATTTTCTTCTCCATTCTAATATATTTTCCAGAAAAGAACTAAGACGATTGCTGACCCTGGAAATAACAGTATAATACATCACTAGTCACTAGTATCATAGAAGTAATACAGATCAATTTCTACATGTGACTACTGAAAATACAGAATGGGAAACTACAGGACAGATTGGATGGGTGAAGATGAGTCTTTCTGTTTTACTACCAAATCCCATGTCAGATATAAAACAAATGCATACCAAGTCCTAACTACAGATGTTTTTCTAGCATTTATGAATTTTTAAGATGAATATAAGTACACAATACGTATTAATGTGTCCCTTCGAAAGTATTATAGATACACAGGATAGGTTACTATTTGTCAAACAATAAATGAATTATGAATTGTCTCTGTCAGTACCGTTAATCCCAGGACTGTTCACAACCTATCAAAACAAGACACATTCTCATATATGGCTACATCCAAAAAAGTATCACATATTTGAAAACTCGGATATTTAGTTTATGCAATGTTGGAGGCCTTTTTAGGGTTGATAACAAGAAATAAGGGTGTGGACAAAGACAAGCTTATTCCTCAACGATTTTATGAATTCCTCTTTATTCTCCCAAACACATCAATATTCTCTCACACATTCCCAACTTATCTCAAACCATGCTTGAAGTGCCACAAATAGAGGGTAACTTCATAAAGGATTTTTTGAAGATTGCAAGACCACTCGGTTATCTTCTGAGCCATGGTGAGATGTGTATGGAGCATTTTGTAAACTCAAGTCCGTCCCCTTTTCACATTATCGTATGAAAAGAAAGCTAAACATGACAGTAAAACTTTTCTTCTTAGAGAGTGTGATGCTTTGAACATGGAATTCAGCCCTCTTCACCCATGCAATTCCCTCTGTTTTTATTTATTTGGCATTTCCTTTTTGATGTTCCTTCTAAGATTAGTATTGTTTATTAATTAGACGAATCATTACTTCCTCATCAAAGAAATCCTATGTTTTTAGCATTTCCCCAAAACACGACCAAGAAAAGCCTTTATATTATACTTCTTTGGGTTGAAAGCCTTTGAGCCAAGCCCTTGGCGGAAGAGAGTGGATTTGACAAACACTTTAAAATGAGTGAAATGGGAGATCAGGGTAGACCAAACTTGACATGGGAGGAGTCCGTAAAGAGAAATATGAAGGACTGGAATATCACCAAAGAACTAGCCATGGACAGGGGTGCTTGGAAGTTAGCTATCCACGTGCCAGAACCATTACTTGGTTTTGAGATCTTATGGGTTTTAACTCTAGCCTACCCCAACTTGTTTGGGACTGAAAGATTGTTGTTATTGTTATTGTTTAGAATGAGTGAAATTTGGGATCTACACCAATCAAGAGCACCAGCTTATCTTCTTAAGCATTCGCCATGCCCATTTTCTTGGAGTTTTGGGGGGGGGGGGGGGGGCTAGGGAATGGGAGTCACCCGGAAGCAACCAACATTGTGTGAATTTTCCCGAGGAGTTTGCGAAGGCTAGAGACCGCCTAAACATGTACCTTTAGTGGTTGATTTCATAGTTCCTGGAAAGCTCAAGGAGAAGAAGGCTTGGCCGTTATGGCTCTAGGGATGTTGGTCTCCAAGCCTCTCCAGTGGAGACATATAATCCCCACAAAGATTTGAATTATAGGAATAAATTCCTCATCTCTGCATCACTTTTCTTGATTCTACTACTTTGCCTTGTTTGTGTGTCTACATAGCTTGTTTATATTGTCTTGGTAGAATTGCTAGATTGCTTGTAGCATAAAGGCTATTCCACCTAGAACTGTCCTAGAGAACCTTTACATCTCTACAAATTCTTTGGTTTTAATTTGGAATAAGGCCTACTTTGGTTTATCGAAATTCTACAGGATAGGATTGTAAAAGGAAAAAAAATCCTTTGGAGCCCTTTGCTTTGTAGGAATTGCTTCCTAATCCGATGTGGGATAGGAACCAATCCTTCACATTTCAAAGGAAAAAAACATTAGCCTACACTCGATGAAAAAATTCCTATCCTATGCATAAAGTGACATCTCTTTCCCTATAGGAATTGAGATACATGTCATCTCACTTCCTATGATTTTCCTATTCCTATGATATTCCTATCCTATGAACTAAAAGAGGCCTAAAATTTATTAGTAGCCTATACACTTCTCCTCTCTAGTTGACAACTTCAATTTTTCAATAGGCCTTCCACCTCCATGTGAATTACTCCCATCAAGCATATGCCCATTATGGAGAATTCCCATTGCCTCCTTCCTATATTTGCCTTGGTAGAGATACATCCTCCTTTCACTTGGAAAGCCATTTCTTCTAGGCATCTAAGGTTAAGATGACCCAATTCTTAATGAAATTAATGAATGGCTAAAGGGCAACCTGGTGCATGTAGCTCCCGCTTGCGCAGGGTCCAGGGAAGGGTCCGACCACTTTGGGTCTATAGTACGCAGCCTTTCCCTACATTTCTGTAAAGGCTGTTTCCAGGACTTGAACCCATGACCTCATGGTCACAAGGCAGCAGCTTTACCACTGCGCCAAGGCATGGCTAATTGGGAAAAAATGAGTATAATACATTAGAACAATAGAAAGATGGATATTTTCAGAAGAGTTGGAAATGCCCACTTTTTAATGAAATTAAGTAATCACTATATTGTGATTTAGAGAAAGTATCAAATGTTCTAAATGGTGTAGAACTAGTGGTCACCAACTGGCTATTGCTCATGCTATCATACAAAAGAAAACACTTGTTGTATGGTTGTAAAAACTTTTGCCAAATCTACTCTTGTAAATTACTGTAAGAGGTTTCTTAAACACTATCAATTTTTTATTGTATTATCTAAAATAATGCTCAACCTTACATGGTTCTAGTGTTTTCTGCAACCTGATCATATTTCTAAGGGACTTTAGGAATGTAAATTGGGAAAGTAATTACAATAAGAGTTGCAAAGGAAGAGGAGACATTAATTCCCCAAGGTGTTGGAAATAGCTAGTCTCCCTTACTCCACTTTGAAGCACTCTTGTAATTATTGTTTTCTATTGTGTCTTGTCAAGAACACAAGCGCTCAAACTCGAGGTAGACCTTCTCTAGGAATAGGTGAGCTTAAGACCTTCAAAAGCTCCCCGAGCCTTATACAAGTGCCTTGTAACAAGTTCGGAAAACCAAGTGTGATATATCACAACTTCCTATTGATAGTTTCCAATATCCTATGAAATCTAGGGATAATCTTGATGCACAATAGAGTTATAATCTCCCAAGGTCTTAGAACGATTGATGGAGCTGCAAGTATAACTCAATGAACATCCATCCAAGCATAGTTATAGCTTTTCGGCGGAGATAGTTGTCAATCTTCTTAGAAAATATCATTTGTGGGTCATCAAACCCTTGCGAGGATGATCATCATGTAGAAGTACAACAACTAAAAAGCTACATGTCCCTAGATCATCATGGATCCATCCTCCACCTTTCAGAAAATGACATATGTGGATCATCCAACCCAATAAAGATTATCTGACAGGTATAAGACCTACACCTTGGAAATTAGTGTCACAAAATCATTGAGCCTCCATGGACATCAGGAAAAAGTTATATGAACATTTCTCCATCCAATGTATCAATCTATCGCTCGTTCATAGTATGATCAGAATACAACTCTAGGTGAGTATCTCATATGACGTCTAGTTAAATCGGATCATCCAACCAATAGTAATAGTTTCCCAAGAGCCTACCAAATCGATGTTATAAATGGTGGTCAAATGGTCCAAATGATCCTACCTTGATCGAGAAATCTATGAGATCCCATTGTACAAACGCTCTAACCAATCATCCATTTGCTTATATGGAAAATAATGCACAAGGTTCAACGCTAATGAATTTATTGTTCTCATAGTTGAACACAAGTTCATATATCTAGATATGCCTACGTTTTTATGATTCAATAGGTTGAGAAGATAATGTGTTAGGTTGGGTCATCTAGGATGATCGAGTGAATGAGGTCTAAAGGGGACAATATGAATATAAGGCCTTTTGCCCAACAAGCTAACAACCCCAATGTTTGGTAGAGATTCTTGGTCTAAAGAGAAATTTCATCAATGCTTGTGAGAAAGCATAGATGATTAGGATGGGATGCCTTTCTATATTTTTAATTTTTTAGTAAGGTGCGACTATCCAGCCCATGGCCAGGTAGCATATGGTGACAAAATGGCTATTGAGTAGTCACTTTACCACTTTATGGTGTGTTTGATAGTTAGACTCCCCCACCTGCATGGCTACTCTTCCCTAAGACATGCTGAGCACATACAACTGCTATGAGTTTGTATATGTTGAGACATGTCGAGCTGAGATGTTGTTTGGTGGTATGTATATGTTGAGATGCGCAAAGCTCATAATTTTTTGGTGTTGAAATATATGGCCATCTCTTCTCATCGATACAGATTTTCTAATGAACTGTGTCGAGCATGAAATCCAATATGGTATCAGAGCCAAGAGGTCTTGAGTTCAAGACCCGGCCAATTAAGTACTAAAATAATACATTGATCACATATCTAAGGACCGAAGGAGCCTAGACGTGAGGGAGTGTTGAAATATATTGCCCGCCCTTCTCCATCAGTTCAGACCTTTGGATGAACTAGCTGGGCCATGAAGTTTTGTATTTGGTAGCATGAATCTTAGTTAAATTCAAAGGAGTATGGGTGATGGTTTACTTTGTTCGCTTGGGAGTTGAAGGCATGTAACCCTAGAATGTCAAGAGGCCAATGCAGACGTTTGTCAGTTAGTTTCATATTTTTGTTTCTCGATTTGAGTCAGCCATGTTGACTAGGGAAGATCAATTCATGGTTCAATGTGGGCATGCCTGAGAGGCCTCATGCACCCTGAGAGGCTTTAGTGGGTTGAGATGGGCATGACTGTGAGGCCTCATGCACCCTACCAACTTCTTAAAGTGGATTGGAGAGGGAATAGTTGAGATTGCACAACACACCATGAGTGAATATCATATTTGAATGTTTGGTAGTCATCAATGACCTATTTGGGCACTTAAGTATTGTGCTAATCGGCCACCAAGAAATTCTAGAGCTATATGCTTTACGAACATATTCCTTGAGATGGTAGGAGGGGTTGGAGGTTTACTAGAGGTAGATTCGGCTAGACAATGCATCCGACTTAAGTTTGTAACCCTTTTGGCTTAGTCAAAAATTCAAAAGGTGGAAGTTCAATATAATGATTTAGAAGCGAGTTCACCAATGACCTTCATGTAGGTGGTTGCTGAAATTAAGGTTTAGAAGACCGTGATGGTTCATATTATATAAATCTAGATCAACACCATCTTGATCATTCTAAGATGGTTTGATTCGGCTTGATCCACCATTTATGCCTTTTCATATCATATCTCTGTTTTGATAAATGACACAACCTTGCTAATATACCTGATCTCAAATCTTTTCATGATCTTACGCAATTTCCTCACGTTATTAGATCTATTAGATCCAAGTAATATAATTCTAATAGTTTACTAGTTATAACCCTTTGTAACTCTATTGCTCAAAGTGAATTTGTTTCCATCAATCTGCCTATGTTATTCCATGAAGGTTGTGTAGCAATAACAATGCTAGCTAGGGCATCTCCCTTAATTCTAGTGTTTGTCGTTCCACTGTAGTCTCCAACTTTGATACAAAGATCTCTTCGTGAATCTTGTAGTGTATTATTTTTGTATTGCCCATGCTCTTTCGATTTTTTAAACCGTAGAAAATATTCTCAACTCCGTTTTACCTTGGCGGCTAACACTTTCTTGCAGTATTGTAGGAAATACAATTCTAAACCCTTAATATAAGATGACTTCGTCATAATTTATTGTAGTAAGTTAATCCAGATATTGTTTTCAACCAAACAATTAACCTATCCTAAGAATGTTTAGAAACTGAAATCTATGTTATAAGTGACTTATCCCGGGTTGTTTTACATGAACCATTAGTATGACGAATCATCCAAGACAAGAAGAGCATCCCAAATGATTTATATGCCTAATCGTTTAAGTTTCATTAAAAATAAACATATTGAAGCGCCCAACCCAACTGGTCGTGATCGCCCCAGTAGCTCACATGTACAAGTGCCACAACAATCGATCACCTCTCAGCTCCAAACCCTAAATCACACATGCTCCTACATTTATCATAGCCTTCTAATCTTCACCTGTCACTTTCTCCCACTAAATCTAGCATGTGTTCTTTGTTCTCCCTTCCTCCATCGATATGACCACTAGAATTAACAATGACACTGATGGTGGTATTGAGTTTCTACGATGCATATCGATTTTAGCAGTTTAGAGTCTTTTCACTAATGTGAAAGGCAGGTTCAAGCACTAGCTCACGACATGGCTTGATTGTAACTAGACCCTCTTCATTTTTACTCCTTAGGTTAGGTTTACCGATTTTCAAATCTGATATTGACTCTAGATCATGGACTTAGACCTATCAACGAAATTATGAACCTGCGTTCTTTTCACTTGATAACAGATCATGTAGCTCCCTTCTATAATATAGTCAAAGTCTATCTGGGCATGAAAGCTAAGCCGACTAAGACAACGAAAAATGGGGTTGGGGACGGTGGTTGCCAACTTTCATGGGATGGTAAAGGCTACTTAATCAATCGGGTTGACACCAACAATTCAGGTTACGGTGCAATGGTTTCACTTTTACACTGTGATCACCTTGTCTATGACAAACGATGCCCACATGTTCTTCTCAAAGTGTTGCCTCATCACATCCATGGCCTTCTCCCACCCAGCCACCTCCTTAGGGCTTAGCCCAATCGGCAAGATGCCTTAGTCATGTTGTACATGGACAGTTAGGAAAACTCTAGGCTAGGATTCTAGGAGGGAGGCTAGAAGGACGATCATGCATGATGGTGGATATCAAGATGGAGACCCATTGAGAGCCAAGGGTGTGATTCTATAGGAGTACATTGGGGCATTGATAGCTATGCCTGACCATGACCACATTTGTGAAGGTGATTATTTATGTTGGAAGTTCTCGTTTACCGTAGGATATTAATGATTTGGATGTTCATTCTTGAATGCTTTTAAGTAGTTTTTGTTGACACTAGGGTATTGGGATTTATAGGAACAACAAGGGAATTGGGATTTATAGGAACAACAAGGGCATTTTATTGCCTCGGATTACTCAAAAATTTATGTAGGTTTGTTATGATTAAAATTTACAAGAGGCTTTAAAAATTTCTAGGAGGCTTTAAAAAGGATGAATGGAGGCAAGGCGATGGGACCTTATTGTATCCCCACTGAGATGTGGAGAGGCCTAGAGACATGGTGATACTATGGCGAACTAAGTTTTTCAACTTCATTTTTCGGGCAAACAAGATGCCAAAAGAATGGAGGCGGTGTATATTAGTACCAATCTTCAAGAACAAGGAGGATGTTGAAAATTGTACTAACTACCATGGAATTAAGAGCCATACAATGAAGCTATGGGAGACATTCATTGAGCACCACTTAAGAAGAATGACACCGTGACAAAAAATTAGTTCGGTTTTGTGCCTGGGAGGTTGACCATGGATGCCATTTTCTTGGTACAAAAACTTATGGAGAGATACAGGGAGCAAAAGGACCTACATATGGTGTTCATTGACTTGGAGAAGGCCTATGATAAGATATCGTTGAATGTCATGGGTCCTTGGAGAAACAAAGTGTTCCAACAAAGTACATTAACCTCGTCAAGGACATGCACGATAATAGTGACAAGTGTTCAAACAAGTGATGGAGACACTGATGACTTCCTGATTATAATAGGATTTTACCAAGGGTCAGCTTTGAGCCCTTATCTTTTTTTACTTTGGTGATGGATGAGGTCACAAGGGATATACAAGGAGATATCCCATGGGGTATGCTCTTTGCGTATGATGGGGTGCTAGTCGATGATAGTCGGACGGGGTTAATAGAAAGTTAGAGGTATGTGGACAAAATTTGCAATTTCAGGCTTAGTAGAACTAAAACTGAGAACATGAGGTACAATTTCAGTACTATTAGGCACGAGGAGGAGGAGGTTAGCCTTGATAGGAAGATGGTACCTCCTAAGGACACCTTTTGATATTTGGGGTCAATGCTGCACAAGGATGGTGATATCGATGAAGATGTGAGCCATCGAATCATATCCGAATGGGTGAAGCGGCGCCAAGCTTATGGCATTCTCTGTGACAACAGAGTGCCACAAAAGCTAAAAGGCAGATTCTATAGGACGATGATTTGACCTGCAATGTTGTATGGCGCTGAGTGTTAGTTGACTAAAAGGCCACATGTTCAACAGTTAGGTGTAGCGGAGACGCCTTTGTTGAGATGGATGTGTGGCCAGACAAGAAAGGATCGGGTCCAGAATGATGATATACATGAGAGAGTTGGGGTGTCACTGATTGAAAAGAAGCTTGTCCAACATCTTCTAAGATGGTTTGGGCATATATACAACTCGGACCTCAAAAGCTCCAATGTATAGCGGACGGTTAAAGTGTGTTGATAATGCAAGAGAGGTCATGGTAGACCAAACTTGACATGGGAGGAATCCGCAAAGAGAGATATAAAGGACCGGAATGATGATATACATGAGAGAGTTGCGGTAGCACCGATTGAAAAGAAGCTTCTCCAACATCTTCTGAGATGATTTTGGAATATGCAACCGAGGCCTCAGAAGCTCCAATGTATAGCGGACGGTTAAAGCGTGCTCATAATGCAAGAGAGGTGGATGTAGACCAAACTTGACATGGGAGGAGTCTGTAAACAGAGATAGAAAGGAATGGTATATCACCAAAGAACTAGCCATGGACAGGGGCACGTGTAAGTTAGCTATCCGCCAGAACCATGAGTTGGTTTCGAGATCTTATGGATTTCACCTCTAGCCTACCCCAACTTGCTAGGGACTAAAGGCTTAGTTGTTGTTGTGATCAAAATTGTACTCTCTAGTGAGTTTGATTTGAAAAATATGGGTTGTACCCCATAATGCAACCCTTGCCCTCTTGTTGGTTTCCTTAGAAGTCCATCGGAACTATCCGTGGGGAAGGGTGACAACCTCTAGTTAGTGAAGTGCATCGTTGTCTTGTAATTTAGCTCCGAGACAGTTTCTAGGCTATAGTTGTGTTCTAATTTTTTACGTTGAATATGAAACAATCTACCCAGATGAACCATATATGATAGCATCATCCCAAACAACTCATATGTCCTATATTATGAGCCAATGTTATGTAGGGGCTTTCACATAGGCGGTTCAAAATACCAACAATGGTGATGTTTTCGAACTTCTTGTAATAGTGTTCTATGTACTAGTGTTGCTTCAAGATGGTCAACAATATGATTGGGGGGGGCAAGAAATATGAGTCTCATAATACCACTAGGTCCTTCGAGCCAATAACTATATCAAAGGAAAAAGAATCAGAAAAATGCCCTCATTGACCTTTTTCAAATATCGATGCACGCTTCACTTAGTATAGAGGTTCAATTATATTCATGATTTTATTGACACGTCAAAACCTTTAGTTCAAAGAGGGGTAGTGTTAGGGGAGCAACTTATCTTTATCGCGTAGCCCAAGGGTCAAATATATCAAGAGAGTTGACTACAATGAAGAAAATCTAGACTAATACAAATACCTAGACCAATACAAAGAAAATGTGCTATATTTCGTAAAGTGAATGGTTTCACCTTAACAAGATCTCCTCGAGGAAGAATGATCAAATAGTATAGGACACTAGTCTTCCAGGACCTTTCTTTTATTTAAGAGGCTAACATGCATTTAAGTAATGGTCACTACATCAATTAGATCGGAGTTATGAACTTGCTTGATCGACACACATTCCAATTCTACGTGGCATCTTGGATTCAAGGGTATTGCATATCTTCATACTTTGCAATGAGAAACTTATTAAGCATGAAATAAATATTAGTTCTTGTGGGTTTAGAGTTAGTTAAATTGTGTAACGATTCCTAATTGGACGTCAGTCTACCCACTTGCTCTTTTCCTTAAAATACATTTCAATGCATACAAAAAGTCTTTTCTTCATATATACACTGATCATGTTTGTTGTAGTAGTGAAAAAATACACAAGAGAATGGGTGTTCGATGGTAGTTCTATGGGTCGTCGCACTTAATGGGAAATGACATATTTTCTTTTATACATGTTCGGTTATATCAAAACACGGAATCCTACTCATGTTGTTAAGGAGATCAAGGTAAACTGTTGACAAACTTGAACAAGAATTCCACCTCTCACTTTCCCTAACGAGAGAGATGTTAGAGACTACCACCAAGAGGAAGAGCTCTCAACACCGGTATGCATGTGAGATATCCATTCATAAAAGTGAGATTGTCTACAAATGACACATGTGTTGTTTTTATAGGGTTCTTAGCCTTGTGCAAATAAAAACACCAATACCCTTGGTGGGGAGGGAAATGCAATGACAAACTTTCCTATTGTAGAGAGGCCTAAGATGTCCCTAAACAAGATAAGTAAAGCCTATTTTGGAATTCCTTGGTCCATGCACTTGGTTCATGGAGAGATTTGTCTTGGTCCATCAGGGTTGGTGGTGAATGGGCTTGGTGGGCTTCGTCTCCCTAATGGGCCTGTTATCCTATGGGTTACCTTTGACTTTATACCTTGGATTATCTTTTTATGCCTCAAATTTGTTCATCTTCAGGTTTTCCAGCTTGCATCATGCAGAGAATTGAGATTCTCTTGACAAAGAGTCATTTCTATCCCCTACAACAATTTTCTTATGTATTTTCCATGTATCATATATAATTTTATTGTACCCTTTCCACTATACAACTTGTTTTACTCTACACATGGACTTGAAATCACATCTCATATTTTCATCTATCAACAAAAGTAAGGGTTTAAAAGCATCTAAGTCTAGGACAAGAGTTTGGTGCAATGACTCATGAGAGTTTGCTTATGTTTTAAAGTGTTTATCATTATCCCTTGTTATATATACTTTCGTACTATGGATATCCATAATAATTGATCATGTATGTTATATTTTTACCATGGATAATATTTGCTCTGGATGCATCTTGTGGTACATACTCCATGTATACGTGCAGTCATATACTCGCACCTTCTAAATAGTTGGGCTGGTATGAAACATTGAGAACTAGGATAATCTAATTATGTAGGCCCTAATTACATAATTTGTGGGTAGCTACAACTATGCCATCAAAATAAACAAGGAAAGCATACCTAACAAGGTAATTAAGATCTTAATGATATGTTTGTTATTACGAAAAATCCTATGTTTGATGTTAATGTTTTTTCTTCAATATGAGCCAAGAACAATGTTTGATGTTCTGAACTTGGTAGCTAGGGTGATCTTTGGACTCGATGGTTGGACCACTAATATATAACCAGAACATATTCAATTACTGAATGCATGGTTGCGACATTAAGGGCTTTTTAAAGATTAGTAGCTTGAGCTATATGTAGGTTAGTTCACTATGTGTTATGCGCTCTAAGCCCATGGAATTGCGTATCCGGGAAAACCCATGGAAAATGTAGAAGACCAATTAAGTTCAAGTTTTTCAAAGCTAAGGAGACTGGGTCGGCATGCTTGGGGATTCTATGCTCAAGATTCTAGATGTCAACCAAGTGTGTTCATCTAGCATTTTAGCTCCTTTGTAGTAGCTACTCACACTTCGTGGGTGGAAGGCCCAAAGTAGGGCGAAATAGTTACATGTCGGAACTAAAGGTGTCCACTAACCAGAAAGCATGGGTTTTCAAGAAACTAACCTGCCATTACATAAATTTTGTGTGGTGGTGAAATAATTATACACAACCATGTTCCTAAGCACTGGATTATGACCATGCACTTTGGTAGGGGCGCCACAAACATCAAGGACAAATTGAGTGTTGTGGGAGCATATACTCTGAGGGATATTTCCATTCACAGGCTTCACCTTGGCATGAGTTCAAAGCCATATTGGAGCTAGAGGATTTTTATTCGTTCATTGGCTACCAGAAGGGCGTTCTAGTGGTTTACAAAGTTACTTAACTCAATGTCCCGGTACCACAACTCTAGGCCTTACAAGGTGGCCATCTCTTTTATCGCACTCCTTTTGGTGAATGTGGAGCTGGAGAAAGCAAAGGCCGAGAGGATCCACCTACCTCTGACATGACAAAAATGAGTGGGAGGTCAAGGTCAAGACGATGAGGTGTGGCACAAGGAGCATAAGGAAGATAATTTCCTCATGCAACTAAGTTACTTGTTCCCTATTCGTGCGATGTCAACACTCAACGAGACTCATTTGTTGGCAGGAGAAATTCAAAGTCAAGTGAAATCTTCTCGAGTGCTCTTTGGGTCATATTTGACCTTCACTTGTGTGAACAACTTTGTACATACCATTTATAATATGGAACTTAATCCCGGGTAAGTTGGGGCGATATTCTTATTGTGCTGACCACACACCGTTGTGTCACCTTACAAAAGCTCATGATTTTATTGTGGGATGTGTCACATTACAAAAGCTCATGTTGACTGGAAAGATTTGACCGATTGCTACCTGGTTATTTCAAGTTTTATGAGCTAGCTGTAGACCCTTTGTTTCATTGTTCTTTTATTTTCGGTCTAAATAGAAGGCTTTGTTACAAGTAGGGAAGTCCAAGTAATACACCTTGAGTTCTCATGTGGGGGAAATGGGAGGGGGAAGGCGTATTCTGAGCCCCTGTACACCTTGAGGATGTAATGAAGGACTTCGTTGTGTCCCGGCGGTCATTATCTGAGACCATTTCCTTTATGAAAGAAATTGGAAGCCAAGAAAAGATATTCGACAACATGTTGTTATCAAAAATCTACAAGGTTTGATGTACGAATGTAGCCCCCTACTGCTTGTCCTTGGATGAACCTGAACAGGTAGTTTTTGCAAGAAGGGTCGCGTTGCACACCAATACTCATGTTTTCTCTAAATAAAACATTAAGTAAATAAGGTTCTTTTGTTTCCGACGCCGGTCTGGTGCTCACTTGACTTCTTCATCGAGCTTGTGGTTCTTTGATGTTTTGAGACCCTTGCCCCTTTGGTTTGTGTTATTACTCTATTATTCAAGTCTCTCTATGTACCAGCAAAGGCCAACCTCAAAGCAACCACATGTCGTGATGACTCTTTCGGTTCAGGTATCTTGATGCATCAATATGCATAGTGCATTTCTTCAATGAACTTAGTGAGCATTGAGAACCCTATAATGTCATTGTAAGATATCTTGAAGTCGTCCAATCGAATAGGATTTTCTCAGTTTAAAATTTCCCTATTGTCCCTATAAGGTTACGGGAAGGTTGACTTGGCCAATGGGAGTGGATGAAGATCTGGGGACTACCTGATGGGGTAGGAGCATCTAAAAAGAGGTCGTTCAATGAAGTTCTCCATCTGTTAGCTCACTGGAAACTTTGTAGTTGTTGATTTTGGGTTCTATCACGATTGGGAATCATCTGGGTCAAATGCGCTTCTTAGGAGAGTGCCTTTTATCGTGTTTTACATATGTTACAAGTAGCATGTATAGTTTCCCTGTAGTATAAGGGGTTTTCTGCATATTTTCTACATGTACATTGTATATATACTAGCCCTTGCCCCCTCCCCTGGAAATACCAGTTGCATATTTCCTAACATGGTATTAGAGGCAAGGTTATTTTTTTGCACGTGCAAGTCATGTTATGATCCACCATCCTATTCTTGACGGGCCATCACCGCTTCCTCTTCCCGCTGTCATAGTGCCTCGCAAGTGTTGATCCCCCCCAACCGCGCGGTTCATCATCCTACCACCTCCAGAGTCTAGTCGTCGCTCGATTATTGCTGGTGCGTCGTCGACCATCCTTGGTATGTGTCACACCGTCGGTCCTCGTCCTGGTCAAAGCCACATCTTCCTAGTTTAGTTGTGCCCTGCCTGACTGCCCAGTTTTCGCTTCCGCTGGTGCGCCGCCCCTGGTCCAAATCACCACCTCCTGGTTGCACTATGCGCCCAACCGCTTAGTCCCTACTAGTTCACCACCATCCTCCAGGAAACCGCCTCGATTTTGTCTGATTTGGTCCAATCTGGTATGTCGCGTGTCCTAATCTGTTTCATCCGGCTGCGTCTTGTTGATTGATCAACAAAAAATGGTAATGCCCACTACAATGAGCTATATGTCTAATCACGTTGCCCCGTTGTGTTTGATGGGATTAACTACACCGTTTTTGTCGCCTTTATGCGCGTTCATATGCCTGGTATTCGTCTCTAGGCGTCTCTCCGACGAGGTCTCCTATCCACTGGGTCCGGTTCCTCCTGTGGTTCCTAGCCCATAGACGTCACCAATTCTTGCCTTAGATGTGGTGCCAATGTTTAGTTATCAACTGGTTAGATGGGGATGGCAGGTGTCTTCTTTTGTTCTTCAGTTGACAGGGCATTTGTTTTTTGATGTTCCCTGTAATAATTTAATTATGTCATGCTAGACATGTGATATTGCTGTTTTTGGTGGCATTAAGTGTCATCAGGCTATGTTCTCTACTCATATTTGTTTTAATGATTAATGCTTGTAAGAACTGGAATGTGCTATGTTGGAATGTTAGGGGTTTGAATTCTGATGCTAGACAAAGGGTTGTCAGGCAGAAACTGGATGAAAGTCAATGTGCTGTTGCTTGTTTTCAAGAGACCAAATGTGCTTCTTTTGATTTCAGGTCTATTAGATCTTTCTGCCCTAAAAGATTTGATAGTTTTGCTTTCTCTCCCTCTGAGGGTGCTTCTGGGGGCATTCTGATTGTGTGGAATTCATCTATTTTTTGGGGCACTGTGATTGAGATTCAGCAATTTGCAATTATAATACAGTTAATTTCCAAGCAGAATAATGAGCAATGGTCTTTAATTTTTGTTTATGGTCCATGCCAAGGGGAAGCTAGGGATAACTTTGTCAGCTGGTTATATAATTTGCAAATACCTATGGGTGAAAACTGGCTTGTGGTTGGAGATTTTAATTTCGTGAGATCACTTGAAAACAGAAATCTGCCCGGGGGTGATTTGAATGATATTTTCATTTTCAATGAAAACATTGCTCACCTAGATCTGCTGGAGCTACCTCTTAAGGGGAGTTCTTATACATGGTCTAATATGCAAGACAATCCCTTATTAGAGCAGCTGGATTGGTTTTTTGCATCTGCTGATTGGATATCCTCCTATCCTATGACTGAAGTTTTGCCTCTGGCCAGAACTTCTTCTGACCATGTACCTTGTGTGGTGACAATCAAGACCTCCATTCCTAAATCTAAAATCTTTAGGTTTGACAATTATTGGGTGGAGCTTGAGGGGTTTATGGAACGTGTTAAGCAATCATGGCAGAAACCTTCCCACAAATCTCATATCACTGCCCAGATTGCAGATAAGTTTAAGAGCTTGAGAGGGGCTCTTAAGAAGTGGCAAATGAATATCTCCAAACTAAAAGTGTTGATCTCAGAATGTAATGAGGTAATTGTGTGCCTTGATGGCTTGGAAGAGATCAGGCCATTGTATAGACCTGAATTTAACTTCAGGAAGGTGGTTAAATTGCATGTGGAAAAACTCTTACATCTTCAATTCATATATTAGAAGAGGTGTACAATAAGGTATATTAAGCTTGGTGGGGAGAACACCAAATTTATCCATGCTATGGCTACTGAGAGACATAGAAGAAATTCCATTGCTTCTTTGAAAGATACATATGGGTATGTGGTTTCACAGCATTCTCAGATGGAAGGCATCATATGGAATTGCTTCAAGAATAGAATGGGAGTTTCTGCTGGAATTGTAATGGGCTTTGAACTAAGTGCTTTGCTTCAACCAATTGATGGGTTAGACTTCCTTACAGAGCCATTTACGAAAGAGGAAATGGATGACATTGTCAAACATATGCCCATTGACAAAGCCCCTGGACCAGATGGTTTTAATGGGTTATTCTTCAAAAAATGTTGGCACATTATTTGTCAAGATTTCTATGATTTGGCTGAAGCTTTTCATAATGGCACTGCAAATTTGGAAAATATTAATGGTTCTTATATCACATTCATCCCAAAGAAGTTCGCTCCTGAAGGGGTTGGGGATTATAGGCCAATTTCCTTGACTGGGATGGGCCTCAAGTTTCTGTCCAAGATGGTTGCCAATAGATTTCAAAAGATAATTATGAAGTGTATTCATAAGAATCAATATGGCTTCATTAAAAGCAGGACTATTCAGGACTGTATTGGTTGGTCCCTTGAATATTTGCATCAATGTCATCAGTCAAAGAGACCTATTGTTATTCTTAAATTGGATTTTGAAAAGGCCTTTGACTCCATTGAACATGAAGCCATCTTGCAGATCCTCAAATTTAAGGGTTTTAATCAGAAATGGATTTCTTGGGTCAAGCAGTTGTTATCCACGGGAACATCATCGGTCCTTTTAAATGGAGTACCTAGAAGGCAATTTCTTTGTAAAAGGGGTGTTAGACAAGGAGATTTCCTTTCACCCTTACTCTTTGTTATTGCTGCTGACCTTTTGCAATCAGTAGTAAATGATATGTTCAGAAGGGGAATTCTAAAGTTGCATATACCATGTCATGACCAAGATTATCCCATAGTGCAATATGCTGATGACACTCTTATCATCTTACCAACAGATAAAGCTCAGCTGCTGGCTCTAAAGGACATGCTTCAGGTGTTCTCAACTTCAACTGGTTTAGTGGTTACCTATCATAAATATTCCATGGTGCCCATAAATGTTGATGAGGACACCACCATTGGTTTGGCTGCTGCTTTTGGTTGTCAGGGGCAAAATGCCTTTCACTTATCTTGGTCTACCTGTTGGTACTACCAGGCCCAAAATGGTGGACTTTATGCCCCTTGTTGATTGTATGGAGAGAAGAATGTCAGCTAGCTCTTCTTTTCTCAATCAGGGGGAAAGGCTTCAGTTTTTGAACTCTGCTCTGTCCTCCATGCCCATCTTCTACCTAGGCAGCTTGCTTGTTCCTGCGAGAATTTTAAAACAATTGAAGAGAATACAAAGGCAGTGCTTATGGAGAAAGCATAGGGATGAGCCCTCACAATCCTTGGCAGCCTGGGACCTCATTTGTAGGCCCAAAAATAAGGGTGGATTGGGCATCTTAAACTTGGGTGTACAGAACATGGCTCTATTGCTTAAGCATTTGCATAAATTCTTAAATAGGATGGATCTGCCCTGGGTCTCTCTTATTTGGGATACATATTACCATTCTTCTATACCTCAGGGGACTAATAGTTGTGGTTCTTTTTGGTGGAAAGATATTTGTAAACTGCTGGATCATTTTAGGAACACAACTTGGGTGCAAATCAATTCTAGGAACTCAGCTTTGTTCTGGTGTGATAAATGGAAGATTGGTGACTCAGTGGCCCCCTTGCAAACAAGATTTCCAAGGCTCTTTTCCTATGTGAAAGACCCCTGGCTTACAGTCTCTAAAGCTTTCCATTCCCAGGATATAACCCATATGTTCCACTTACCTTTATCTGCTCAGGCATACCAGGAGTATTTGACAGTGCAGAATCTGATGGCAAACTACAGTAGGGAAGTGGATGCAAATGACATTTGGTTATGGTAGGGGACATGTCATGCTTTCAAGCCCAAGTTGTTCTATTTTTTCATGCATTCCAACATGTCTTTCAATCCTCTCCTCTTGTGGATATGGAAATCTTCCTGCACAATGAAAATAAAAGTGTTTGCCTAGATGTTAATTATGGATAGGCTTAACACTAAAGATATGGTTGAAAGAAGGCACTGGCACTTGGATGATGGAGTTAATTGTGTGCTTTGTCCCCTGATGACACGTGAGACCAGGAATCACTTGTTCTTTGAATGTAATTTCAGTGTGAGAATATGGAATTATCTACAGATTTCCTGGCCTCCTGGGGATGACATGTCTTCTATTGTATTGCAAGCTAAGCAAGACTTTGCAAAACCTTTCTTTACTGAGGTTGTTTTTGTGGCTTGCTAGAACATTTGGATAATCAGGAATGCAAGGGTGTTCAGACATGAGAGGCAGAGTTTTAACAGATGGAGGAGTGCCTTCATCCATGATATCACACTCATGCAACACAGAGTCAAGCCTAGATATAAGGAGGAGCTGCTAAGATGGATTTAATTTCTACCTCCATGAGGTTTTGTATATTAGCTGCTTAGTTTTTGTTTTCTTTCTTCCTTTTTGATTACCTCTGGTAATCCATGTACATTGTATTTTTACTTTATGAATAAATGTTGAATGTTGTGGGGGATTTTCCCTACTCTTGCCTTAGATGCTTCCTAGGCTGATCAGGATGCCGCCAAGGTTACTGCTGATGTTGTAGATGCTTCCTATGACTAGCAGGCCTCGGACTACCAGATGGCTCTTGCCACTTATTGTGATGAGTTGTATGTCTATACTCAATGGTTTCATGATGATGCTCATGTTGCGGCTATTCTATGTGCTCGTGTTCTTCCTCGAATTTCTTTTGAGTTTTTGAGCCTCTCTACGGACTTTGACATGTGGACCCTTCCTGGACAGCGCTATCATCCCTTTGGTGATGCCCTCTACCTGCTTGCAGTCCGTTAGGAGCATGCCCTTCAGCAGGGTGATTCTATTGTTGGTGATTTCTATGAACAAAGCACTGCTATCTGGCGTCAACACTTTGCCCATGTGCCACGTGTTTCTATTATGGAGGCACTTACTGATATTTGCACTGAGTACACTAGCCTATTTGGTGTTTGTCTGCTTGAGGTTCCCTCTGTGCTCGCCAATCGAACTCCTGATACACCACCTGCTGCACTAGCTCCCTCCCACTTAGATGATCCACCTCTTCTACCCACTCCTAGTGGTGGGGGTCATGCTCATACTTATTGTGGCTAATGCAACATGGATGATCACCTCGAGTCTGATTGCTTCAAGAAGAGGCACATGTGTGGCTCTTCTTTTCGGACTCGTGCTCCTACTCTTAACACCCTGAGTTGTCTCCTTAATTGAGCAAGATATTATGAGACTTAAGCGTTTGCTTGTAGCTTTAGATTATTCTTCGTTTGGTTATGTAGGTTCTATGACCGATGCTTTTGGCACTGAGAGACCAACCTCAATGCAGTCAGGTATATCCCTGTGGATTTTAGATTCTGGAGCATCTTTTCATATGTCCCTTGATTCTTCCACCTTGTCCTCTCTTAGCTCTCTTCATTTTCTTGTTCATGTTCTTACAACTGATGGTACTCCCCTTCTTGTTGCTAGTTGAAGCACTCTTAGCACTTCATTTTTGTTCCCAATGTTTCTCATTGCTTGACTTAATTTGGATGTGTTTTCTGCTGGTCGGCTTAGTGACTATGGTTGTTGCTTCATTCTTGATGTTGACTCTTCTTCTAGCCAACATCATAAAACACACGTTGTGGTTGGGGCTGTCCCTCGTCACTGTGACTCTCAAAGACTTTGGAAGATAGACGGACTTCATATTCCTTCCACAAGAACCACCACTGTTATCAGTCTCTCTGCTTCCTTCGCCTCGTCAACTGGCTCTTCCAAGTAGTGGCATCATTGTCTGGGTCATCTTTGCGGCTCTCGTCTGTCGCCTTTAGTTCATCAAGGTCATCCAGGGTCTGTGTCAGGAGATGTCTCTTTAGAGTGTCAAGGTTGTTGGCTTGGTAAACATATTTAGTTACCTTATCATAGTAGTAAGTATCTCAATGTCTTTTTCATTTAGTTCATCGGATGTATGGGTTTGGCTCACTTCGCTACGAAAGGGGGTCATTGATATTATATTATTTTTATGGATGATTTCTCTCACTACACTCAGCTATACTTTATGTCTTCTCATAGTGAGGTTCTCTCAATATAAAAGTGTTTTCCTGCCATGGTTCAAACTCAGTTGTCTATGCCTATCTATGTTTTTGTGCTGATTCTGGTGGAGAGTATATCTCCAAGTTGTTGCGCGGATTCCATGCTAAGCAGCATACTCTTCCTTCTCTTGTCTTGGTGCTCACACAAGCAATGTCACCTTCTTGATACAACACGTGAGCTTATGATTGCTACTTCGCTTCCCCCTCATTTTTGGGATGAAGTTGTTTCTACCTCCACCTATCCAATTAACCTCCAGCCTTCTTCCACAGTCCAGGATGGCATCACTTCTTGAGGTTCTTTTTGGCCGTTCACATATTTATTCCACCCTTGGCACGTCTGATTGTGTTTTCTAAATTCTTCTTGCCCCCCCCCCCCGCACGAGCATACCAAACTGATTGTCCAACCGATTAAGCGAGTCTACTTAGGGTTACCACTATTGGGATCCTATCGATTATCGGATAAATATTTCTTGGAACGTGACTTCTCATGAGTCTTGTCCTTTCTATCCGCGTCCATCCTTCTTGGCCTTTTCAATGGAGGATACCTCTTTTCTCACATTTTTCGACACACATGTCACTCATTTTGAGTCCTTGTCCACCCATCCCACTGGTCCTGCTCATCTATTTGATGTCGCTAGCTCCTATGGTTTCCTCACCTCATTTGTCACATGACTTTACACCTTCATTTCCAGTGACTTACTCATATCCATCACTTGAGTCTATTCTGGTGATTCCTCCTTGTATTCTTCCATCTTTTCCTCACTATTATACTCATCCTCCATGTGTTGTGCATGAGTCTACTAACGAGCCATCTACTTCTTATGTGCCATCTTCCTTTCAACCTACTTATGGTTTTCGTGCTCGTCCTCGGCCTACTATTGACCTCTCTGGTCTTTCTGGCAATATCGTTCTTGGGACGACTTCTTATCATGATGTTGTTGCTCATCCTGAATGGCAACATGTGATGTCCGAGAAGATTCCTACTCTTGAGCGCATCGACACATGGGATCTTGTTTCCCTTCCTTCTTATGTTTGTCCCATCACTTGCAAGTGGGTCTACAAGGTAAAGAGACACTCGATAGTTCTCTTGAGCGATATAAAGCTCGTCTTGTGTCTCGTGGATTTCAATAGGATCATGGTCGTGATTATGATGAGACATTGCTCATGTGGACCACATGACCATTGTTTGCACACTTCTCAGTTTGATGTTAAGAATGCCTTTCTTAATGGTGAGTTGTGTGAGGAGGTTTACATGCAGCCATCACTAGAGTATTATGTTCCTGATGGCATGGTATGTGGTCTTTGTCACTCTTTCTATGACCCTAAGCAAGCCCCTCGTGTGTGGCTTGTGCATTTTGCCTCTATGGTGATTGCGGCTAGTTTCGGTGAGTGCTCACGATCCTGCGCTTTTTTTCTACCACTTCACTCATGATCGGATTCTTCTTCTATATGTCGATGACATGATCATCAGTAGCGACAAATTTGAGTACACTGGCTTCATGAAGGGACATCTTAATGAGCAGTTTCTCATGCCTGGTCTTGGTCATCTTCGTTATTTTCCTGTGATTGAGGTTTCTTCTACCTCTAATGGATTCTTATTTCCCAAGACAAGTATATTCATGATCTTGCTTGTGCTGCTCTTATTGATGAGCGTTCTACTGAGACTCCATGGAGATCAATGTTCACCTTCGTGCTTCTGATGGTGATCTCTTGTCTAATACAACGTGTTACACCATCTTGTTTGGAGTCTTGTCTATCTAGTTGTCACTCATCCGGATATCTCCTATCATGTCCATATTTTGAGTTGTTTGTCATTGATGCCACTTCAATTCACTACAGTGACCTCCTTCGCATTCTATGATATCTTCATGGACACTTTCTCACCATCTTCTCTTTTCGCACTTTAGTTGTTCACTGTCTACTTATTGTGTTTTTTCTTATTGGTTCTCTCATTGCCTAGAAGATGAAGAAATAGATTGTAGTTTTCTGTTTGAGTGCAAAGGTTGAGTTGCGAGCTATGGATCGACTTGGTTACGGTTACTTCAAGAGTTTGTGTTTCCGTCATATAGTACATGGGCTATCAGTATTATGCGCGACTCTATGAAGCATGAGCTTACCAAGCATATTAGTGACAATGCTTCTTTTGTGTGCTCAGGTGTGCATGATTAGGTTGTTGCTCTTCTGTATGTGCCTTTCGAGTTACAGCCGGTGGATTTCTTTATGAAGGTCCATACTAGAGCACATCATGGATTTTATCTCTCCAAGCTTAGTGTTATGGACCCATGTTGAGTTTGAGGGGGGGGGCTATCAGAGTTATATTAGGCTCCGTGTAGCCTGCATATTTCCCTGTAGTATAAGGGGATTTCTTTACGAAGGCCCATACTAGAGTACATCATGGATTTTATCTCTCCAAACTTAGTGTTATGGATCCACCCTGAGTTTGAGAGGGGGTGTCAGAGTTATATTATTTCTATGTAGCATGTAGAGTTTCCCTGTAGTATAAGGGGATTTTTGCATATTTGCCACATGTACATTGTATATATACGGGCCCTTAACCCTCCAAAATACAAGTTGCATATTTCCTAACATATCAAACGTCACATGGATGTCCACTCATTTGTCTTCTTGCTGATTTTGGGAATCATGGCTAGTACTTCACGAGCCACAACCATGTACTATCGCCTTGACTCATAAAAGGCGAGCCCTTGAGCATATCTCCGATCCTCCTTTGAGATCCATCCTAGTACTACATAGACATCGAGTCATTAGGACTATAATCTTGCTCCTTGGTTTTCATGAAGCTTTTCGACCCCGTCTCTTGTGTTTTTCTAAAACATAAGAACAATTGTAGAGGTTGTCCTTAGGTGTGTTGTGAGTGCAATGCCAGGATTTTGCATAAAGTGGTATCATATGGCTAGGGCTACTTGGGCATTTTTGGGCGCCTCCCCTTGCCAACGAGTGGTCCATGACGCCCGCTCAGAAACATTGTTAAGACCTTGTTGGGTCTGACCTTCTTACATGGCTTGTCTTGGAATGTTTATTCTCATGCTTGATCAATGTGAGTTGTTATCCACAATGGGTAGTGGCGGCGATCTGTCTCTCGCTTTATGGACATACTGGTAGGCTTCCTTGGTGGTAGCCACCTTGTTTGCGATGCTCATGAGTTATCGGGCCATCTGTGGTTCGTTGACAGCAAGCTCCATGGTGCATCTCCAATGTGATACCCCTGGATGAACGCCTAGATAACATCATCATCATCTGTTGATTGGGTGGTGCTACAGACGGTAATGAAATAACAAATAAAATCACACAAGGATTCATCTTCTCCTTGAAGCAGCCAAGATACATTTCTTGTTACCTAGTTGGAGGAGCACTTCCTAATTTTTTTTTGAGAAAGAGGTCAGAGGTCGCATAGTTGATCCCATGAGTTGACTGGCCCAAGTTTCAAGTTGGTCAGGCACATTGGTCCGACCCTTAGGGGCATTGAACAAACAATTAGTCTACGGGGTTGCTAGTGTTGTGGTATGCGACCAATCTTGCAATCTCAATGGTTGTCGGATAGATCTATAGGTAGTTGGTGGGGTTGCTAGTGTCGCGGTAGCTTTCCGACCGAGTCTTAAACATATCCCACCATTGGACATCGTTTAGATGTGTTGAGAGGACTCACAATTGTGATCCAAGTTGTCATATCGGATATGGTCTCACGTGCAAATTCATGGAGCTCGCCATTCTTTTGGCAAATCTTTAGTGTCACTCTTGGACAATGTTACAGAGGTCACCCCCACAAGCTCTTGAGTGTGGGTCGCGCGTCGGTGCAATTGATGAGGATTGTCCCGATCTTCGTTGACATGAAGGCTTTCATATGGGCATATACCTTTGCATGTCCAAGCATCGACCTCTAGCTAGTGAGCGGCTTCTTCCTATTCTTGCACCAATCAAAGATTGATCTCCATTAACTTCAACTAGTCCCGCCTCATGTGAGTCATTAGATGAGATTGACTATTTACCTAACCTCTAATATCAATGATCTTTGTCTTGCCTCTAACTTCGAGCACTCGGGTCAGGGTTCATGTCAGTTATGGACTGATTTCGGTCTTCCAATACATATGCCCCATTGAATAGTTGGTTGGTTCATTGAAAAGCGCTATATTCAATGCTAAAGATCTCCTGAGGGCACGGTCCGCCTGGTGAAGGGTATAATATATCTGTTATAAACCCATCTTCTATATATGGCTCTAATGAGGCATGCCAACATTTAGGCTCACTAGCATAGCACCTAAATTTAAACATCAATGATTCAACGCCCAGATCTTCACAATAGGTTTAGAAATAAAGTCAGAAGCTCTTAATTTCTGCACAGAGGATTCATGAGCTTCTTCTTCGATGTCAGTGGTGACCGGTTGAAAAGCCATATGTATCCTTACATATTTGAATCCAATGTCATGGCCTTTGGATTCTAGGCCAACATAGCCCGTGTTCTGGAGGTCGGGCAAGTCACGCTCAATGCCGATGGTGCTGCTCTTGTTTGCGAAATTGCTGCAGCCATTGCTAGACTATTGAGTAGGACGAACTTGCCTAAGGTATCCAACCAGCCATTAACTGATGGAAATATGAGGATCTACATTGTCATTAAGCCCACTACCCTTTTGATAGGAACTTGACATGATCATAGGTGGACTTGAAGGACAAGTCGCAGTCAAAGTTTCAACGTTGTCGGTTGATATCCTCATGATCAATGCTAGATGTTGATGATTGTTTTTATTCATATTTTCGATTTATAAACATAGGAGTGCGTGCAAAAGTGATATATGTGGCAGCTATTACAGTGATTCATCGGAATGACGATGATTTAGACAGGTCTGACCCTCCCTCGGGATAAGTATCCCAATCATTCATGTATCACATTAATTCCAAAGGTTTACAAGATAGGATTCGATGAGCAAACATTCAATACCACTTGTCGAAAGCTTTGGGATTAATTCTTCGTACGATCTAGATCAGCTTGCTGTTCTTAAGGGGGACTTTGCCTTGCTATATAGTTCTTCGATCGTGCATTGGCCTGGAAGTTTGTAACTCCTAGTTGTTTGCCTTCCTTAGCCAATTTTAATCTTGAGAATGACTCGATGCGGCCCATGTGTAGTCTTGTTATCTCTAGGGTCCTTCAGGTACACGACCTAGGGGCGCACCTTCTAAGGGCCCCCTCGTGCATCATATGTAAGTATGGTATTTAGTTCAATGATTGCATTAATAATCATCAGCATCAATTCCTTTCAAACGTTGGGAGATGATTAAACGACGATGGTTTAGACATGTCTAGTCCTCCCTCAGGAAAAGAACTCTAACCATGCATATATCAAATTAATCTCAAAGGTCTACAAGAGAGGATTCGATGATTAAACATTCAATACATCTTGTAGAAAGCTTTGGGGTTAGTGCTTCATACGATCTAGACCAGCTTGATGTTCTACAGAGGGACTTTGCCTTATTATTGTTGAAGTGTATATGCCAATTGCTTAGCCCTTTTCATCAGTTCGGACTTTTGGTTGCATTGGCTAGTGCATGAAGCTTAACATGGTATGAGGGCCTAAGGTATAGAGTTCAAGTCCCGACTTTCGTTGTTTATCCAAAAATTGTTGTTGCCCCCTCCGTGTCCATGTATAGGCCTCTTGAGCCATACGTCTGAGTCTATTCGCGTATTGACCTCCCGCGTCACGTGTGAGAGGGGTGTTCAAGTATATATGTGAATTGCCTAGCCCTTTCCATTAGTTTGGACTTTTGGTTGTGTTGGCTAGTACATGAAGCTTAACCGTTATATAGTTCTCTGACTATGCATTGAACTGCAAGTTTGTAATTCCTAGTTGATCTCCTATTTGTTTGTCTTCCTCAACCAATCACCATCTTGAACATGACTCTGTGCGGCCCATGTGTAGTATTGTTATCTCTCGGAGTCTGTTAGGTATATGACCTAGCAATTAATCATGCATGTATCACATTAATCTCAAAGGTTTACGAGAGAGAATTTGATGTCACACCTTCTAAGAGACTCCTTGGGCATCATATGTAAGTATGGTATTTGGTAAATTGATTGCACTACTCATCATTAATTCCTTTCAAACATTGGGAGATGACTACATGTTACTTAGGGGGTGGGGGGGAGAGAGAAAAAAGGGATGCTATTACCCTTGACAACACTAACCTGGTCTTCTATAGGATTGTTCCCATATGGGAAGCGGAGGACTACTGCAAATTTTTCGAGGATTGCGAGGACACTTGAAGTGTCAATATTGCACGAGTAGTCCAATGAGGAATAGGGGAAAGCATGGAGTGTTTGAGACCTCATAAAGAGTATCTACTCGGTGATCAGAAAAATTATGAACGATCACTCCCTTGGTTGGCTAGTTCTATGTGAGCATGCCGCTTGAGAAGAACATGCGCTCGTAGGCACACGTTTAAGCTTGGCAGGGCACTGGGCTGAGGCAAACACACCCCTTTAACCCTAGTCAGTAGATTAGGCGGTCGACAAGGTATTTCGACACCAACGGTCGTGGGAAAGGACATGCAGTGGCGGGAAACAGGGACGAAAGCAAGGACAACAATGTAGATGTGGAGGAGGTGCGGCCATAGAGGAGCTGCGGCGCCACCATTGATGCATGCATGGAAGGGAGCGGGCAAAGGAAAGAGAGGGAGGAGTAGATGGATGGTTAAGATTGGGTTGGCAAGCTAGGGTTCCATAATGGGCCTTATTTGGTTAGTGTTGCTCGAAGGTTGGAGCCTATATTCTCTGAAAATGCACCATCCGCCCCTGTTGCTTTGTCTGTACAAAACACCTAAGGGATCTTAGGCATTGCTTATGCACTCATTGCACTAGGAAAAGGCAACGCTCGCTTAGCGCCTACCCCCTACAAAAGCCTTGGTTAGGCTAGTAGAATTGTGGATGGCAGCGAGTTGGCATTGCGGTTGTACACTCTTCGGGTGTGAACCAATGAAGCCTTTTGGCTTGATTACGCAGTGTCAACGTCTTTATGTTGACCTTTTTGGAGGTGTTGGTATGGAGATCTGCTTTGGGGTGATAGTCCATGATCCGTCATCTGAGTGGACCAGCCAACATCGTCGTGCGACAATTCCATCTTGAAGGCGTTGTCTTGGAGTGTTGCACCATTTTCGGCCCAGATGTTGCTCAACTAGTGATTTGGTTCACCGGATTTTGTCATAGGATTTTGGAGATGTTGTCGCGAGGCATGCCCTATGTGGATGATCTTGGTTTTTCTTTATTAAGACAATTTATTCAGCATCAATGCTTGACATTGTTTTCAATTATAAATAATATATGGATATGTGCATCAATCGATGTAGAGGTGAGGGGTTTATCTTCCTCTTCAATAATAAATGATTGTTATCTTCCTTCTGAAAAAGAAATTACTTTTATAGGGAGACCATAAAAGTGGCTTGCCTTGCTCATATTAGCAAAAAAAAGGGCAATGAAAGAATATAGTTGTATTTCATTAGAGATAAGGAGCACATCCTATATCCTATATACCTAAGGGTAATCCACACTACTTCTAATTATCTTAACATGTGTGCTTTCACATAATCAAAATTGTTGTAGTTATGAGATTTACTAGCTTGATCCACTAGCATCCGTCTGATCCATACAAGAGAATGTGTACCATGCAACATGCATTAGTGCATTCTAAGTGGATTTTAAATTATATTGCATTTAATTGTGACATGCACAACTTTTCCATGTTAAGATTTCTTTTTGCATGTGCAGAAAACTCTACATTTTAAATTGGAAGGATTGAACTAGTGTCCAACACAAAATTTAGAAACTATATATATCCAATTTTGTGGCAACGATGTCGTCTAGTTTGATCAAAGAACGGGCTCGATGTGGAAGCAAATTGTTTTGGCTACATGGACTTACCCCCGGACCTCATCCCAGTTCCATGTGGTCCAACCACAACCTCGCCACCATCGCCTCAAACTTCACCTCCACAACCCTATCCCAACCTCGCCTCGCCGCCAACCCACACCCATCCATCGCCATCGCCCCGCCTTGTCACCACCCTCCCGGGTCGCTTGAGCCACACCGAATCGAGCTCGGGCACTGCTGCCCCACCGCAAACTCACCGCACCATCGCCACCCTGCCATGAGCTAGTCATGCTACCTGGACCCGTGCTACGCCGCACCGCTCATGCCACCCCCTTGCCAGAGACAGATGCCGACAAGAGAGAGAGGGAAGGAGAGAGGAAAGGAAAAAACAAAAGAATTAAAAAATGGGCCCACTGACATGTCGGCCGCACATGTCTATTGTGTGTTGGGTATGGTGTTATTGGGGTTCTGCAAAAGCAACCCCCCTCCCAATAATCAGAATCTGGTATTAGGACATCACAATACTCTATTGGGGATGGAATGTTGGGGATTCGATGAAGATGCTCTAAGCAGGCATGACATGTCGTGTGCTAACACTACTTGAGCTAGTCGATATTTTCTAGATAATGGTAATAATTAACATGTATAGCAACCACAATCATGGTATAATCAAACAATACACATGCATCATGAAGACACACCCTGCCTATATTGGTTGCCATATATCCATTTTAAAATTTGCACTACTTACAAAAGTACTATGTTTTTGCAGGCTATAGCTTGCAAAACCCTCATATATTATGGGATGGGGGGATTACTAGTTAAGGTTCGACACAAGTAATCTTATGCATCCAATTTGATCTAAAGAATCAAAATTAAGTTGAATATCTGAAATTCTAAGAGTGACTACCACAATTTGGGTTTGTATGCCCTACATATATTTAAATAAAAAGTTTGGCCTCCAGTTTGGTCAACAAAATATTTTGTTGACCAAATTAATGCTCAAGATTTTTATTAAAGTGCATGCGGGCCTTATAAACAAGGATAGATGGATGTTAATTGCGTATTTAGTGACCTAATAACACCATAGAATTGGTGTTTGCATTTGCGATACCGCTTTCTACATCATGTCTTAAAGTCCCAAAAATAAATCATGTCTTAAAGTACACATGCAATCCCCTAATAACACCATTCTACACAGAAAAATGAGACTCGTCCAATCTAAGCCATCAAAATATCAGATCGAAGGCTGATATTAGTTTTAAGACATCAATACCTTCTGGTTTAGTTTTACTAAAAGGTCATCCAATCGATTTTTAAGCAATGCATGTTCTACTTCTAAGGGCATCTCCAGCCGCGCCCCCAGGAAGGCCTCCCCAGGCGATTTTTTCGCGCTCGCGCCGAAAAAATGGCCCAGTCGCGTCGCGCCCCCAGGAGCCCGATTTTCGCCGGCTTGGGCCGAAAACAGCGCCGGCGGACCCAGCCCGAACCCGGCGCGCTGGGGGCGCACGGGGCGCCGGGGCGAACTGTTTTGGCACGAAAAAGACGCGGGCCAGCCGCGTCAGCGACTCGGCGCCTCGTCTTCCCCCAACGGCCTCGGTTCCCGCGGGGAATCAATGGCAAGGCTGCCGCCGGCCAGCCTTACCATTGATTCCTCATGGGCGGCGCTTCACGGGACGGCGCGCCGACGCATCCCCTTCCGCGCACGCGTACACGCGGGCGCGGGCCGGCTATAAAAGCCGGCGGCCTCCACTCCCCTGTGCCCACACCAGCCCCCCCTCGCCGACGTCCAGCCCCTCCCTCTCCCGAGCGCCGCCGCCCAGCCCCTCCCTCTACCTCTCCCGAGCCCGCCCAGCTCCGCCGTCGCCATGGCAGAACGCTTCCCCGGAGACGAGGCGGCGGCCAACGGTTTCGACCGCCGTTCGCTCCGCGAACAAGAGTCCTGGCTCCTGTTCCACGCGAACATCCCGGCGCCGCCGGACATGCGCGCCGGGCCAACAGGGTGGAGGCTCAGCGCCGGGGGAGTGCCCATTCCCCCGTTGCCCGACGCCGTGGTGAAACCGAGGTACTTCGCCGAGGAGGTCGACATCGTGCGCGCGTCCCTCACCGACGCCCACCGCTCCCTCCCCCAGTATGTCGCCGACAACCACGCGGCCTGGGCGGCGTATTTCCAGCGCCGCCAGCAGGAGCGCTTGGCGTCCACCAACGGCGCTCCGGTGGTCGGCGGCCGGCAGAACAGTGAGGGGCGCCACCTCTGGTGGGGCGTCCCCGGCCGCACACTCGAGGGCGTGCTCATGTAACTCGAGGGCGGCAACGACCCGCCGTTGGCGTACCCCCCGGCGAGGGTGGTCGCCCCGGCGCAGCACCGACGCATCGGGCCATGGGCGCCAAGGAGGTTTGGCCCTTCTTCTTCTTCCTCCTCATCGCGCTCCTCTTCCCATTCCTCCGGCTCTCCGGCGCTGCTCGGCGTCAAGGCCGAGCCCGCGCCGGAGATGCCGCTCGGCCAGCGCACTCGCAGCGCCGGCATCGTCATCAACGAGGGCGGCCGACGCGCCTCGTCCTCGTCGGCTCCTCCGCACTTCGTCAAGCCAAAGACGGAGCCGGGGCTGGCGCCGGTGAAGACGGAGCCGGGGCTGGCGCCCGTGAAGACGGAGCCGGGGCTGGCGCCGGCGAACGCGGAGTTTGACGACGACGACGCGACCCTCGAATGGGCGCGCCAGGACTCCATCGCGTTGGAGAAGGCGCGCCGGGAGAAGGAGAAGGAGCGCCAGTGCGCCGCCCTACGCCGCTTCAAGGAGCGCCGACACAGCCGCGAGGAAGGCGGGGTCGTCGTCTTATGCGACAGCGACGACGACGACGACGCGCCGCCGCCTGTTTGCCAAGGCGACGCCGGGCAGGGGTCCAGCAGGGGCACCCGCGTCAAGGAGGAGAAGGCCGCCGACGACGATGGCGGCGACGACTTCAGCCACTTTTTTTACTTTAGATTAAGTTAATGTAATGTTTGGACGAATTTCGCCGAAACTTGCCATGGTTGGCCGGAATATAACTAGTTTTTATCATAACTTCGCCGAACGGTTTTTTTTAAATACGCGCCTGGGGGCGGCCCCGGGGGCCGACGGCTGGGGACCGACTCGCCCCCAGGACCATTTTTTGCGCCGGCTCACCCCCAGGTGGCGCTTTTAGACGCCCCCTGGGGGGCCAACGGCTGGAGATGTACTAAGAGGTGAAAGTTTTTTTTTTGCGGGGGGTAAGAAGTGAAAGTTAGAATGAGCCTAAAGTTCTTACGAGGTACTTGTGAATGTCATATTATTTTTTAATATATTAAAAATGTGCTAAGTTGGCAAATTTGCCAAAAGCAATAAGTTAAGAATTTGCTGATCTTGTACAGGGGATTTAATTTATATAGTGGACAAAATGCACATTTGCTAGTAAAACGTACAAAAATAATAAAGATGAACTAGCATGACAGAAGTTTTCATTTGGGAAACTAAAATATACTGTGTAAACTGCTATAGAAGAAATGAATGATGCACGGAAGAAGTTTGTTAATTTCATGGAAGACCAACTCCGGCACAATTAAATCAACCTAAGTGAAAAGACTAGCATGGCATCTATGTGTCATATCCTGAAAACAGGAGCATTTTTCAGCACGGCAGGTGTATTCAACGTTCACAAAAGGGAAGAAGTTACCGGAGCCAAATAAGTAAATTAAATGTGCACACAATGTCTGCATGGTTGAGTTTGTGTGCTACTATCTCGAGATATGTGTGTCAGACCTCTCTATATATACATGAACTAGATTGTGCTAATTACTTTGATAAACCGCGTTGTGGTCTATGACGCCTAGCGATTGTACAACATCCCACGTCAACTAATATAATGAAATTTGTGCATCCAGCAGTGGCAAAAGGATAAAAGCGAAGAATTGTACAGCTGAGAACTAAGATGAAACATCCACAGATCGAGCAGAAAAGCTCAAGGAACAAAAGTACTTTATATCAATCAATGTCGAGGAAGTCAAAGTGGAAAGGAATTAAAGAACAAAAGGCAAAGTATGGAACGCCCAACCATTCGGTTGATGCAGAAGAATCATGGCAGCAACTAAAATCAATAAAATGAAGCAAATAGGATCAGAAGAACCAAAGGACTAGGTTAAAAACAAGTCAAACGATGCTAAACATCTAGTAGATTCTGAAGAATTGCGAAAAAGGATAAAAAGCAGCATGCAGCGAATTGTGGTACTGCAGCATGGCATGCAGCACTTTTGTGTTTTCTTGGGACTCGGTTCCTATCTTTGATCACCTAAGACGCAATGAAGGGGAAATAAAAGGAATGTGCTATATTAAGAAACGCTAATATTTTCATAATTGTTTCAGTCGTGTGATCGTGTCTGGTCTCGCGAGGGTTTCAGAAACATGTTCATACTGCTTCATGGCACATTGCCTAGGCATGATCAAGTACAGTTGCACGCACACGCTAGCTCCCCATACCGAAAGTGACACCCACAAGTGGTGGTGACCCAGAAATTGCCCGCTGAGCATGCCAAAGAAAGCACTAGGTGGACTAGGTGATCATAAAATCAGAGAAACAGTATGAAATAATCGAACCCCGGCATGGGAAAAAGGTCAATTGTCGAAACATCTAGGCATATGTACACATGTACACTACGTAGCACATTGCATCACTACAGCCTTGTCCATACAAGAGAAGGGGAAAGAAGAACACGGAGACCCCAAATAGATATGTGTATAGGGGAATTATGAGGCCGATCATGGGGATGCGACGGGTTAAATTGGAGCTAGCAGATCATCATAGCACAAATCATAGCGGCACACACATGCAATACAGAGAAATCCTCAAATGACATGCAAATAAGGAGCGGGGGCACACGCGTCAGGCCGTCAGCTAACATGCAGCTAGCGTGCGGGAGGGATCGGGGGTGACTGGTCACTACACCTTGTTGCTGTGCGGGTAGTCGTAGAGGAACGTCGACGGCGAGAAGACGGCGTAGTCGTTGTCCAGCAGCTGCGATTCGAAGATGTCCTCCTCCTCGCCGTCGCCGAACGCGGCCGCGGCGAGCTCCGGCTGCCCTCCAGCGGCGGCGGAGCCGGGGGCGCCCGCGTCAGGCGTCGACCCAGCCGCGCTCCCCTCCGGGCTCAGCTCCTGCGCCGCGCGGCCGTCGTCGGTATTGTACTTGGAGGGGTCGGCATGGCGGCCCGTGAGCTCCTGGACGAGGGCGCGGAAGCCGGCCTCGCTGGTCTTGACCCTCATGGGGTTGGAGATGTACACCACCTTGATCGGCTTCTTGCCCCCGCTGCCGCCCGCCTTGCTGGCCCCCTTGCCGCCGTGCTTGCCCGAGCTGCCGCCGCTCCGGGGACTGGGGCTCCGCTGCTGCTTCCGGTGCTCCATCAGCTCAGCTCAGCTCGCTAGCGGATGGGCGGGCAGGAAGGGGAGCGGCGAGGCGATCTGGTTGGTCTCAGCAGGAAGCAAGGAGAGCGAGGGCTTCTGCTGCGGCTGGTCCTGGCCATGTACGAACAAAGGCTACTGGCATTGTGGGGGATTTTTAGCTCAACACGCGGTGGTCGCGGTCCTTGATGGGAGTTGGGAGGGAGCTGGCGAGGCGTCCTGGAAGGAGTAGAGCAGTAACTCGGGGGAGGAGCCGCTAGCCTGCTTTGGATAGATGGACGGGACGATGGAGACAACGCGGAGACCGGGCGGGCGCTCGCATTGGAGGATTATACAGGAGGCCCGGGCCGCTGGCTACGCATGTGACCTAGAGGAAAAAGGAGATATCTACGGCCACAACAATTATATAATACATATATACAATTTTCTTACACACACACACACATATATATATATACAATATATTGTGTATGTATGGTGTTTTGGTTTGAACACTGTTGGACCATTTTTATGCATAGAAACACTGAATTGTATTTCTTCCGGTTAAATCTGTATGCCGTATTGTGTTTTCTCAAATTTCATGGTTTAACCCACAATTAGTTGAACGATATGTGCCTTATATTAGGGAGAGTATATATATTTTGAGCAAAAGAGAGGCTGCCCTCTCTGATATCATTTAAATAAATCAAGGTCTTTTTACAAGCACACGCTACCAAACTACTAGACCCGTGGCTTGTATTATATGGACTTGATATCATTTGATTATGTCAAAATCACTTTCTTGTGATTCTGGCTTTTTAAAACTGGGCAACAAAGTAATGTGCGCAAATTTCATGGCCAAAGTACAAAATTGGACAGCCAAACCATGTCACATTTTGCAATGTAGGGAATACCAGCAAGTTGCCTTTTTTCAACTACAAAGAACAAGAAAAGCTAGTTGCTTTTTATAATCATTACAAAGAACAAGAAAAGGTGGTTGCTTTTTATAATTTATTTAATTCTCAACTCACGGGATGTGCAAACGTTTAGTGGGTAAAAATAGGTAAGAGTAAATTGCGGCAACTTAAAAAGAACATTCTATTTTTTGCGGGTGAGAACAATCTATATTTGATGCAGCTGAATTTAAACTGTTTAAAGAATAAACGGTTGTTACTTTAGGAATATGTGAAATATAAAAATAACAAATATATTGCAATATATGCAAACACATATTATAGGGGTTCCACACGGTATGATTCATTTGCATGTTTTAGATCTACTCAAAACATTTTCTAAGAAGACAAGAATAGGAAATTAGTAAGGAAGAAGGCTAGTTTAATCAAAGTGGTTACCTCCAATGGTTGACTAAACTCCATACTGTTTGTCCACACGATCGCTACAGAGCACCTCATCATTTTTAAGATTATATATGATCATGTTAATGCTTATAAGAATAGGATGCTTAGTGGATTGGATCGACCACCCATTTTGTAGGAATGGAGCTACTATAACTTTAGAGAAGTGGTGTTGGTTGTTGAGCCAGCCACACTTGTTCATCTTGTACCTTTTGGGCACAAGTACATGATGCAGTTCATACACCAAATCAACGAGTGATCTATTCCTGGCAGAAAAAAGGAAGAAGGTAGAGAAAATGAAACGAGGGTATATGTATTTCCATTTCCGTTACTTCAAGGGGCCGATTATTATTGCGTGCATGGGTGAACGTAGCGTTCAGCGGGCGGCAGCGGGAGAAGGGGTGCGGTCCACGAGGATGGGTTAATGAGAAAGCGCAAACAACTGAGACAGAACTACGTACGGGGCCCGCGCCGCGATTGCATCCACGACGTGGCGCGCGATTACAGGGTGGGCCTGCGTCAGCCGGGGACCCGAAGCTGACGTGATATATATAATAAAAATCCCGGGAAACCTTTCCTCACCGCCCGCCATGGCTTACCCTCGGGGGCGCACCCGCAGCGCGCACTCGCTGCCGCGTGGGCTCCGCCCCTGGGCAGCGGCCAACCAGAGCGCTGGTAGGGAGGGGCTCCGGTCCTCAGAGGAAAAATAAACGGAGGGAAATAATGCAGCGCGCTGTGGAGTGTCAGGTCACGTAGGTGGAGGGCCCACGGGCCGGAAGCGGGACGGGGAGAGAGCGACCTTTACAGTTGAAGCCCTCTGCTCTCTGCTGGATGGCGCCTGGACCACACGTCCCCGGCAGGCTTTGCTTGCTCGCCTTTACAACCAAACGCACCCTAAGGCAATGCCAATGCACCATTCGAGCGCACCAGTTGCACGATTCTGTGCTGCGTACGTCCGCGTCTCTGCGGCCACGATCCATATCCACCGCAGCAGGTTTTGCTTGCTCGCCCACATGCTTGGCGACGTATGCTTTATGGCTGGCCGTGTTCTACCGCCGCTGTCGCTGGGCTGTCGATCCGGTCATTTTCGAGACGGGAAAGCTTTGGGGAACTGATCGTCCACTTGGATGCGATGGGAAATGCCATGCTTGTGGGAATTATGTTCTTCAGGCTGCGTGGTCGACGTGGAGGATGCTGGGACATCAGTTCGGTCGGTGTGCTCGTGCAATATCCAGGGAGATGCATGGCCAAGCCATCACATAGGTTAACCGTCGGTCCTGATATTTCACGCATTATTGCTGTTTTATACCAAAGACCCACGTAGAACTTCCATATATACCAAAACAAAATTTATGCCGCCTTTAAAAGTGGATGTTTCTATGGACGTGGAGTTTCTTAGACCGAGTTCATGTGAACTCGGGGTGAACAGCAAAAATCCAAACAAACATTGAAAAAAAACTGGGGTTTCTTGTGAACAAACATTGATGTGTGATTCACATGCGTGCAAAATTTCGTGATGAAATAAAATCTTGAAGGTCTAGGCAAAAAGCATCAAAATCAATGATCCAAAAAGATGGTTTTGGAAGCATTTTGGAGCATTAGTTTCTTTTGTCCACACTTCCACAAATGCGATTTTACCGCGAAAATTTGCATTCATGTGGCAAAAACACCAATGTTTGCTGCCAAAAAATCACTTGTTTTTATTTCTTTTACCTATTTGTTAAATTTTTACCATTCACCAAGTTCACATTAGCTCGAGCTAAGAGGAGGACTTTTCGGTGTTTCTATTTCCCCCTTGTATTAGGTGAGTACTAAGATCTTGATCCTAAGGTTGAAAAGTTACCAAATAAAAATGATTAGCTTGTAAAACGAAGTGAGTGCGCAGACGTGTCATGTAGAAACAAGTGGGATAAAAAATTTAAAAATAGAAGTATGCATGATCACTAGTACATAAATCGGGCTTTGCAGGTGGTTATGATACATGGGCCTGAGGCGGTTCACCGTTCCGCCTGAAAGCCTGTGTCGCTAATACTCGTCATAGCGGAGGCGGTTTCTAAACCACCTCCAATTTCTTACCACCACAGACGGTTTGGCATGCAGAACCGCCCCTAACTCCTGTCACACCACAAGCGGCTTCCAATATATACCCGCCCGAACCACTCTGTCATTTGAAGCAACTTCATGCGTACAATTGCATGTAGTCTAGTAACATTTCTACCATAGGCATAAACATTCTCATTCATCGCAGAAGTCAATTACATTACATAATACATTCAAATTTATTTATTTATTCATTTGCGGGGTAAAGGAGAGTTTTATTCCAAATTTATAGAGTTACAGTCAAGAGGCAATAGTTCACAACTCACATGTGAAAGAAAGATCTTATAAATTCAAGAATCGCTAACATCAAACATATGAAAGAAATATATAAATTCAAAGAATCATAAACCATCCTCATAACAAACTAGAGAAAGGACATGGATCTAAATCCAAAGATTCCTAAACTACTCATCGTCTCGAGTGGTCTACCTGTCGCGCCTCTTACCAAACTAGATGCCACACTACAGGAAGGAGATGGCGAAAATGATTATCTCACCAAGCTATATCCAACTTTCCAATCCAATCAACAATGAAACAAATTCCAACGAAATCCGTCGGTGCTTACATAAAAAGGTAAATTTTTAGCGCCACTAGTCATCTTCTTTTGTGTAGTGTAACCAAATTATAACTCTCCATAGAACAAAAGTTAGCAAGAGTTAACATAATATATATTTATATATTCATTGATTTAATAAATGCACGTACTTAATAATATCGTACCTAAGCCCAATCCATTGCAGGAGCAATGGGTGGGGTGTGGACATGTGCGGCCAATCTGATGACTAGTGCCGCGACGAAGGCATTTGTACGACTCCAACCCGATTAGTTATTTAGTGTGGTGCAACTAAAAGATAGTACGCCCTATGATATACACAAATATTAGGATCATAATTGTTATATTTATTTATTAAAAAATAGCTAAGAAGATCATACCCAACTTAGGCAGTGGTGTGATCATGTTGATCATTTTCCGAGTAGTGCCCTACCAACAACTCAAGGAGAAGAAATAAAAATTGCTAACTCTCTCTACTTCCCCAAGAAGCATGCAGCCGCGGCAAACCTAAGAGACTATGTTGGTTTCATCTATTGTTGCGATTCAATAAAATCCTTCTAACGAAACCTCAAACCCATAAGCGGGATTTTTGTACTATACAACTAAAATTGATAAATGTTTCAAAACAATATTGTTAACTAGTTTTGAACTGCATCAACAATTCATTTGGTGGCACATAATTACATAAACGTACATACCTCAACCTCAGATAACACAATGAACCTTAATTTTCGACATCGAAGATGTAACTACCTTGCCTAGCATGAGTTAAAGAAGTTAAGTTATTCTTTGACACATATAATCCAAAACTAGCCTGTAACACCCACAATGCGGCTATATCTCCCACGTGTCGAAGCACGACTTAGAGGCATAACCGCATGGTGGTTTTGTCGCAAGAAGGGTCATCTTCATACAATCCCATGTAATGAACAAGAATGGGATAAAGAGGGTTGGCTTACAATCGCCACTTCACACAATACATAAACTAAGATCATACATCATTCAAATACACTCATAGACCGGCTACGGTCAAGTTCAAATGAAAAGAAGACAACCCCAAATGCTAGATCCCTGATCGTCCCGACTGGGCTCCTCTACTGATCATCTGGAAACTATACATAGTAACGACCAAGGGCCTCATCAAATTCCCACTTCAGCTCAGTTGCGCCATCTGCGCCAGTATCCTCGGCACCTGCATCTGTTTTGGTAGAATCTGTGAGTCACGAGGACTCAGCAATCTCACACCCGCGAGATCAAGACTATTTAAGCTCATAGGTAGGTAAAGGGTAATATGGTGGAGCTGCAGCAAGCACTAAGCATATATGGTGGCTAACATACGCAAGTGAGAGCGAGAAGAGAAGCAACGCATCGGTCGAGAAACTAGAAGTGATCAAGAAGTGATCCTGAAACTACTTACGTCAAGCATAACACAAACCGTGTTCACTTCCCGGACTCCGCCGAGAAGAGACCATCACGGTTACACACACGGTTGATGCATTTTAAAGAGGTCAAGTGTCAAGTTATCTACAACCGGACATTAACAAATTCCCATCTGCCTCATAACCGCGGGCACGGCTTTTGAAAGATTATATACCCTGCAGGGGTGTCCCAACTCAGCCCATCACAAGCTCTCACAGTCAACAAAGGAATATACCTTCTCCCGGGAAGACCCGATCAGTCTCGGAATCCCGGTTCGCAAAGCATTTCGACAATGGTAAAACAAGACCAGCAAAGCCACCCGATGCACCGACAAATCCCGATAGGAGCTGCGCATATCTCGTTCTCAGGGCACACCAGATCATCCAAACTTCCGGTAGGCCAGCCCAGAGTTGCCCCTGGTGGCCACCGGCGGCTGACAGGTTGGACCAACACTCACGACGAGCACTGGTCCGGGGGGGGGGGTAAATAAAGATGACCCTTGGGCTCGCAAAAACCCAAGGGAAAAGGGCTTAGGTGGCAAATGGTAAAACCAAGGTTGGGCCTTGCTGGAGGAGTTTTATTCAAAGCGAACTGTTAAGGGGGTCCCATAAATCACCCAATCGTGTAAGGAACACATACTCAAGGAACATAACACCGGTATCACGAAAACTAGGGCGGCAAGAGTGGAACAAGTCACCAGGCATAAGGCCGAGCCTTCCACCCTTTACCAAGTATATAAGGTGCATTAATTTAAACAGGAGATATTGTGATATCCCAAAATATCCGTGTTCCAACCAGGAACAAACTTCACCTTCACCTGCAACTAACAACGCTATAAAAGGGGCTGAGCAAAAGCGGTGACATAGCCAGTCAATGGTTGCTAGGACAGGATGGTTAGAGGTTTAACATGACAATAGGAAGGCATGGTAAACAAAGGCAGGCAGGGCTAACATAGCGAAAGAGCGAGTACTAGCAAGCAAAGATAGAAGTGATATCGAAGGTATGGTCATCTTGCCTGCAAGGTTCTCAGAGTTGACGAAGGCTGGATCCTCGTAAGCGTTCTCAACAGGTTCCTCGTGCACGTACTCGTCTCCCGGCTCTACCCAAAGCAAGAACACAAGCAAAGGAACCACAATAAACCACGGTGCAATGCACAAACAACATGATGCAATACATGTCATGATATGCGAGATGTGATATGCAATGCATATGCGTGCTTTGGAAGGAAAGATGATGAACAAGGCATCAACTTGGCAAACCAAGTATGCCGCTGGAAAGATGAGATGATTTCGGTTGAAATCGATATAAAGATCACCGGATTCGGATGCACGGTTTGCAAATGGCAAGCAAGACAAGTATGGCACAAAGCTGCGATTAACAACACGATGCTACTTAGCATGCAACAATAAATTATGCTAAAGCACCCCAACATAAAAACAAATCATATGGAAATGATCTACAGAAGATGCTTTACAAAAGAGGAACACTGAGCTACGACTAAATCACATCATAACAGGTTCAAACAAGCATGGAGAAAGTGCAAAAAAATATCAGGTTGGACATGGTATAAACAGCATCACGAAGCAATGTTCAGAGCAGGTTATCAACATGCTACAGGAACTTATAATAGCAAAATAAGGCATGACATGAATCTACTCAAAGCATAGATCAAAAGTCCCTTACTGACCATAAGCCAAAAAGGATCAGAAAATATGATGGCACCCTCGTAAACATAGCAAGTTTCGTTAACAGATTTTAGCAAACAAAACATGGCATTGACATAATTACGAAGCCACCTTCGTGAGCTCAATGCACTCACTACAGAGCATTTCATGATAAACTAAGCATACATACATCAAGAAGACATTACATAGAAGCTATACATGACAAGAAACAACATCATAGCATATCCGGACCAACTACAACAACCTTGGCCAAATTGAATAACATGTAAACAATCTGCCAGGAAACATTTTGAAGCAAAAGTAGAGCATAAAAATGACATGCTAGACTACTCCATAATTGCAACCAGGACCATGGATGGATAGAGCAAAACCATGTTTTCAAAACACCCTTACTGAAGTATCTCAAATTATGCATGTAACTCTCTGTAGCAACATGTTTACATGACATCAAAATTACAGCAGAACAGGAACTAAAATCAGCATTATCACGAAGCCTAGTTTGCATGCTTGTGCTAGTCACCACATTGATCACAAAAATACATGGTAAGCACCTCTGTAAAGAAAACATCGCCTAGTTTAAAACATATTTAGGGAACAAGTCCATAGGATGCACACATCAATCATGGCAAAAATGACAAAAGAGCTCGTGCTGATAAGAATCTGAAACTAACATTATGAAGCCCTCTTCCAACAACATTTCGGGCCTGCCACGTGGTGGAGCCTGATTCGCCGGGGGCGCGGTGGCGGACCCGTCCGGTCCAATCCGGATGTGTCCGGCGGCGCGCAGAGGGATTCGTCTAGGGTTTGCCCGTGAATTTCGGGGGAGTGCACATATTTATAGGTAGAGGGAGCTAGGAGACTCCAAAAGAGGTGCGGTTTTCGCCCACACGATCGTGATCGAACGACCGAGAGCATGGAGGGGAGTTAGATGGGTTATTGGGATGTTTGGAGGGGTGTTGGGCTGCAACTTAAAAGAGGCCTTTGCGGGAGTGCGGTTAACCGTTGGAGTACCAAACGAGCTCCAAATGACCCGAAACTAGACAGGTGGTCTACCGGTGCTATACCAGGGCCACTTGGCAAGGCTCGGTCCATTCCGAGAATGTTCAACACCCGCACACGAAAAGAGATAAGAGGGGTGCGCCGGTGCATGTGGGAGTGTCGGATTGCGAAACGGACAACGGGGAAAATGCTCGGATGCATGAGACGAACACGTATGCAAATGAGATGCACATGATGACATGATATGATATGCATGACATGAATAAAATGCAAAACAAAAGACAAAACCCAACCACGGAGGGAATATCATATCACATAGCCGAAAATGGCAAGAGTTGGAGTTACAAAGATGGAAGGTTACATCCGGGGTGTTACAACACTCCACCACTACAAGAGGATCTCATCCTGAGATCTAGGACTGAAAGAACTCTGGATATTCGGAACGGGGGTGATCCTCACGCTCCCAGGTGGCTTCTCGGTCGGAATGGTGTGACCACTTCACTTTCAGGAATTTGATTGACTTGTTGCAAGTCTTGCGCTCGGTTTCATCAAGAATAGCAATGGGGTGCTCATGATAAGAGAGATCTTCTTGGAGGTCGATCTCTTTGAAGTTGATGGTGCGCTCAGGAGTCTTGAAGCACTTGCGAAGCTGTGACACGTGAAACACATCGTGCACGTTTGCAAAGTTGGATGGAAGCTCAAGTTGATAGGCGAGGTCGCCTCTTTTGCCAATGATCTTGAAAGGACCCACGTATCTAGGGGAAAGCTTCCCTTTGATACCAAGCGATGAGTGCCTTTCATTGGAGAGACGCGGAGGTAGACATGGTCTCCGATTTCAAAAGCCAAATCACGGTGCTTGCTATCATATTAACTCTTTTGTCGTGATTGCGCGGCTTTGAGATTTTCACGAATGACTTTGCACATTTCTTCGGCTTCTGTGATCAAGTCGTTGCCAAGAAGTTGGCGTTCACCTGTCTCAGACCAATTGAGAGGAGTACGACACTTTCTGCCATAGAGAATTTCGAATGGGGCCTTGCCCGAACTCGCTTGGAAGCTGTTGTTGTAGGAGAACTCGGCATATGGAAGACAATCTTCCCACTTCATACCGAAAGAGATGACACAAGCCCTGAGCATATCTTCAAGAATTTGATTGACTCGCTCGACTTGGCCACTTGTTTGAGGATGGAAAGCTGTGCTGAAACGAATGTTGGTGCCCATGGCCGTCTGAAAGGAGTCCCAGAACTTAGAAGTGAAGATGCTTCCACGATCTGAAGATATCAATTGTGGAATGCCGTGCAAGGAGACAATTCTGGAGGTGTATAGCTCTGCCAGCTGAGCTGCTGTGATAGATTCTTTGATAGGAAGAAAATGAGCCACTTTGGTAAGCTTGTCAATGACAACGAAGATAGCATCATTTCCACGCTTGGACTTAGGAAAACCAGTCACGAAGTCCATCTCGATATGGTCAAACTTCCATTCCGGAATAGCAAGAGGTTGGAGGAGACCAGCTGGTCGTTGGTGTTCTGCTTTCACTCTTCTGCAGACATCACATTCATTCACGAATTGAGCAATCTCTCGCTTCATTCGAGTCCACCAATATGACTGCTTGAGGTCATGGTACATCTTTGTACTTCCAGGATGAATGGATAGGAGGGAATTGTGTGCCTCATTCATGATGACTTTTCTCAGATCACCTTTTGGAACCACAATTCGATCCTCGAAGAAAAGAGTATCTTTGTCATCCAAGCGATAGCACTTGTATTTAGGAATGCCCTTGTCAATACCACGTTTCACCTTCTTCACCATGGTATCCAGGAGTTGTGCCTCACGAATTTGATCTTCCAAAGTAGGAGAGACTATGAGGTTGGCAAGAAAGCCTTGAGGAACAACTTGAAGATTCAGCTTGCGGAAGGCTTCACAGAGATCCGGTTGAAACGGCTTGAGAATTAGACTGTTGCAATAAGCCTTTCTGCTCAGAGCATCTGCAATCACATTCGCCTTGCCAGGAGTATATTCGATACTCGGATTGTACTCCTGAATCATTTCGACCCATCGAGTTTGCCTGAGGTTAAGGTTGGGTTGAGTGAAGATATACTTGAGGCTCTTGTGATCGGTGAAAATGTCCACTTGCCTTCCCAATAAGAGATGTCTCCATGTTATCAATGCATGGACAACTGCCGCCAACTCAAGATCGTGAGTGGGGTAGTTCTTTTCGTTGGGCTTCAACTGACGAGAGGTATAGGCCACAACTTTTTTCTCTTGCATCAACACAGCACCGAGACCTTGAAGGGAAGCATCATAGAATACTTCGAATGGCTTGGATTCATCAGGAGGAGTCAAAACAGGAGCTGTGACTAGCTTCTCTTTGAGGGTGTTGAAAGCGACGTCACACTCAGGCGTCCAGACATACTTGACATGCTTATGGAGGAGGTTGGAAAGAGGCTTTGCAATCTTAGAGAAGTTCTCAACGAATCTTAGGCAATAGCTTGCAAGACCGAGAAAACTGCGGAGCTGTTTGACATTCTAAGGAGGTTCCCAATTCAGAACTGCAGAAACCTTCGCCGGATTAACAGCAATTCCCTTGGCGGAGATGATGTGACCAAGATAAAGAACTTCATCAAGCCAGAACTCACATTTGGAAAATTTCGCATAGAATTGATGCTCTCTGATCTTGTCGAGCACCAATCGCAAATGTTTGGCATGATCCTGCTTATTCTAGGAGAAGACCAAGATATCATCGAGATACACCAGGACGAATTCATTGGTGTAGGGGTTGAAGATAAAGTTCATCATGCGAGAGAACGTTGGAGGAGCATTGACAAGGCCGAAAGACATGACAGTATATTCATAAGAACCATAGCTTGTTCTGAATGCTGTCTTGGGAATATCTTGTTCATGAACGCGAATCTGATGATAACCCATACGAAGGTCAAGCTTGGAGAAAACTTTAGCCCCTTTGAGTTGCTCGAAAAGCTCATTGATGTTGGGAAGTGGATACTTGTTCTTGATTGTCTTCTTGTTCAATGGACGGTAATCGACGCAAAGTCGGTCTGTGCCATCCTTCTTCTGGACAAAAAGAACTCCACAACCCCATGGGGAAGAACTCGATCTGATCAAACCCAGATGCTCTTGTTCATCGAGCTGCTTCTTCAATTCTTTCAGCTCCTTGGGTCCAAGCTTGTATGGACGCTTGCAAACGGGTTCTGTTCCAGGCTCAAGATCAATAACGAACTCGACTGGCCGATGAGGAGGCATACCCGGAAGCTCTTCTGGAAAGACATCTTGGTACTCACAAACGACTGGAATTTGAGAAATAGCATCTAGCTCGCCCTTCTCATTGAGAGAAAACAACCGAATGGTTTCATCACGAGCGGCATAGATGATAAGATCCTCAGAAGGGTGTGTCAATTGAATTTGCCTGGCAGCATAATCAAGCTGAGCCTTGTGCTTAGAAAGCCAGTCCATCCCAAGAATTAGATCAATATCAGAGTCGCCAAGAACAATTGGAGAAGACATAAATTTATAGTTTCCCATCTTGATGGAAACATCCGGAACCATGTAGCTTGCGTTCATGCTCTTAGCGGGAGAGAAAACTGCTAATGGTCTAGGCAATTCTTGGAAAGACAAATCATGCTTAGATGCAAATGGTCTTGAGATGAAACTAAGTGATGCACCAGTGTCAAAAAGAACTTTTGCAGGAATATCATTAACATGAAGATTACCGATGATCACATCTGAAGAATCCTCTGCCTGAGCTACATTCATCATGTTCACCTTTGCAAACTTGGAATTATGCTTGACCACTGCATTGCTTGAAGATCTCACAGGAGGAGGAGGAGGAAGGCGCCTTTGATTTAAGCATTTGTTCGCGTAGTGGCCTTTCTGCTGGCACTTGTTGCAAGTCACTTCTGAGAGTGGACGGTGATAAGGAGCACTTGACCTTGGAGCTTGAGACTGAGACTTGTTATGATAGCTTGGGTTGGGTGGGTGGGAAGATCCACGACCACCTGAGTTCTTCTGTTGGTAAGGCTGACGAAACGGAGGAGGAGGAAGATAAAACTTTTGCTGCTTAGCTGCCACTTGTGAGGAAGAAGAAGATTGCACTGCATCCCTGATTCTCTTGTTAGAAGCCTCACACTTGAGCTGAGCACCTTCTTTCTTGAGTGCCATATTGTAGAATTGATCAAACTGAGTAGGCTCAACAAGAACGAGAGCTAACTGCAGATCCTCTCTAAGGCCACCTCTGAACTGATAGATCATACTCTTCTCATCTGGAACATCTTGCTTAGCAAAGCGAGCAAGTTTCTGAAACTGCTTGTTGTATTCGTACACTGACATGTTGCCTTGCTTGAGATTGCGGAACTCCTCACGCTTGCTCTCAACAACACTGGTAGGAATATGGTGAGCTTTAAAGTCCCGACAGAAATCAGTCCAAGTAATCACTCGACCACCTCTGGAATCCTTGTATTGCTGGAACCAATCAGCTGCCTGATCCTTGAGCTGAAAAGAAGCGAACTTGACATAGTCCTCAGGCCTGACATTGCTGCATTCAAAATGCTTGTTGATATCCATGAGCCAATCATCGGCGTCTGTGGCCTCAGCACAGTAGCTGAAAGACTTCGGCTGATTTGCAAGGAATTGGTTGAGGGTAGGAAACTGAGGCTGATGATTGAACTGCCCTTGACCTTGATTCCCTTGGTTGCCTTGGCCTTGGTTGCGCTCTTCCATGAGCTGGATCATCATCTGAGCATGGGCGTTAGAGGCTGCCATCAAAGCTTGCCATGCCTCCGGAGTCGGAGGTGGTGGTGGAGGGTTCGCCTGACTCCCATCATTGCGATCCAGATTCTGACGCGTTGGCGGAGCCATCCTGAAGAGGTTGACATCCGTTAGCATCTTGATAGACAGATAGACAAGCTGAATCAACGGATAGAAATTGCAACATATAGTCTTCACAATAAACATTCGAACAAGGATGAACGAATGAATTCCAAAGTAAACATCACACGTCCATAAAGGTGAGAAGCCACTTGAATAGATATTGATGAATGAAATAAACAAGGTACAACTGGAACAAATAAGTGGTAAGGATTACCCAATCACAAACCAAATATCTGCGGGAAGAAATGCTAGAGCTACTTGAATCCCACCTATAAACTCCCGAAACTTTCTGGTTATGCAATCTGGTGTTGGGGATACAGGGGAAGCAAAATATCTCACCCAAACTAACAATCCCTACATCCAGCTGTATCCACCCGTCAACACATAACCAAGAAACCTTCGGAAATCGTGTACCTCAACCTTCGAAAAGCATCCGTTATACGAGTTATGGCAATACTACCGAGCTCGCCCCAGTACTGGGTTATCTCACCAACAACTGTACAAAAGAGATTTTTGATGTCGGCAAAGCTCAGGTATTCCAGAACTGCAACGATAAAATTGTGACGACAACACCTCGGAGCCCTACTCCCCGGGACACTGCCACAACCCCTAAATGTCAGGAGGCACCACGAACAATGTTCTCGTCACAAAACCATCGGAACGATTCCAAGATACCCGCGTGATCCTAAATTTTTTTTAGTGAAATTTGCGGAGAGGAAAGTCAAAACATCTACGTCAGGAGACCTCACTAGAGCGACGAAGGGACTGAGGAGTAAAAAGAATCCTACTCTCCGATATATAATCCTAAGACTCAAAACATTTTTGTTCTAGACTCAACATCGCCAGCAAACAACCAAGCAGGGGGCTCCTAAGTCGGGGATGGCTCTGATTACCAACTTGTAACACCCACGATGCGGCTATATCTCCCACGTGTCGAAGCATGACTTAGAGGCATAACCGCATGGTAGTTTTGTCGCAAGAAGGGTCATCTTCACACAATCCCATGTAATGAACAAGAATGGGATAAAGAGGGTTGGCTTACAATCGCCACTTCACACAATACATAAATTAAGATCATACATCATTCAAATACACTCATAGACCGGCTACGGTCAAGTTCAAATAAAAAGAAGACAACCCCAAATGCTAGATCCCCGATCGTCCCGACTGGGCTCCTCTACTGATCATCTGGAAACGATACATAGTAACGACCAAGGGCCTCATCAAATTCCCACTTCAGCTCAGTTGCGCCATCTGCGCCAGTATCCTCAGCACCTGCATCTGTTTTGGTAGAATCTGTGAGTCACAAGGACTCAGCAATCTCACAGCCGCGAGATCAAGACTATTTAAGCTCATAGGTAGGTAAGGGGTAATATGGTGGAGCTGCAGCAAGCACTAAGCATATATGGTGGCTAACATACGCAAGTGAGAGTGAGAAGAGAAGCAACGCATCGGTCGAGAAACTAGAAGTGATCAAGAAGTGATCCTGAAACTACTTACGTCAAGCATAACACAAACCGTGTTCACTTCCCGGACTCCACCGAGAAGAGACCATCATGGCTACACACACGGTTGATGCATTTTAAAGAGGTCAAGTGTCAAGTTATCTACAACCGGACATTAACAAATTCCAATCTGCCTCATAACCGCGAGCACGACTTTCGAAAGATTATATACCCTGCAGGGGTGTCCCAACTCAGCCCATCACAAGCTCTCACGGTCAACAAAGGAATATACCTTCTCCCGGGAAGACCCGATCAGTCTCGGAATCCCGGTTCGTAAAACATTTTGACAATGGTAAAACAAGACCAGCAAAGCCACCCGATGCGCCGACAAATCCCGATAGGAGCTGCGCATATCTCGTTCTCAGGGCACACCGGATCTTCCAAACTTCCGGTAGGCCAGCCCAGAGTTGCCCCTGGTGGCCACCGACGGCTGACAGGTTGGACAACACTCACGACGAGCACTGGCCCGGGGGGGGGGGGTAAATAAAGATGACCCTTGGGCTCGCGAAAACCCAAGGGAAAAGGGCTTAGGTGGCAAATGGTAAAACCAAGGTTGGGCCTTGATGGAGGAGTTTTATTCAAAGCGAACTGTTAAGGGGGTCCCATAAATCACCCAACTGTGTAAGGAACACAAACTCAAGGAACATAACACGGTATCATGGAAACTAGGGCGGCAAGAGTGGAACAAGTCACCAGGCATAAGGCCGAGCCTTCCACCCTTTACCAAGTATATAAGGTGCATTAATTTAAACAGGAGATATTGTGATATCCCAAAATATCCGTGTTCCGACCAGGAACAAACTTCACCCTCACCTGCAACTAACAACACTATAAGAGGGGCTGAGCAAAAGCGGTGACATAGCCAATCAACGGTTGCTAGGACAGGATGGTTAGATGTTTAACATGGCAATAGGAAGGCATGGTAAACAAAGGCAGGCAGGGCTAACATAGCGAAAGAGCGAGTACTAGCAAGCAAAGATAGAAGTGATATCGAAGGTATGGTCATCTTGCCTGCAAGGTTCTTAGAGTTGACGAAGGCTAGATCCTCGTAAGCGTTCTCAACAGGTTCCTCGTGCACGTACTCGTCTCCCGGCTCTACCCAAAGCAAGAACACAAGCAAAGGAACCACAATAAACCACGGTGCAATGCACAAACAACATGATGCAATACATGTCATGATATGCGAGATGTGATATGCAATGCATATGCGTGCTTCGGAAGTAAAGATGATGAACAAGGCATCAACTTGGCAAACCAAGTATGCCGCTGGAAAGATGAGATGATTTCGGTTGAAATCGATATAAAGATCACCGGATTCGGATGCACGGTTTGCAAATGGCAAGCAAGACAAGTATGGCACAAAGCTGCGATTAACAGTACGATGCTACTTAGCATGCAATAATAAATTATGCTACAACACCCCAACATAAAAACAAAGCATATGGCAATGATCTACAGAAGATGCTTTACAAAAGAGGAACACTGAGCTACGGCTAAATCACATCATAACAGGTTCAAACAAGCATGGAGAAAGTGCAAAAAAATATCAGGTTGGACATGGCATAAACAGCATCACGAAGCAATGTTCGGAGCAGGTTATCAACATGCTACAGGAACTTATAATAGAAAAATAAGGCATGGAATGAATCTACTCAAAGCATAGATCAAAAGTCCCTTACTGACCATAAGCCAAAAAGGATCAGAAAATATAATGGCACCCTCGTAAACATAGCAAGTTCCGTTAACAGATTTCAGCAAACAAAACATGGCATTAACATAATTACGAAGCCACCTTCGTGAGCTCGATGCACTCACTACAAAGCATTTCATGATAAACTAAGAATACATACATCAAGAAGACATGACATAGAAGCTATACATGGCAAGAAACAACATCATAGCATATCCGGACCAACTACAACAATCTTGGCCAAATTGAATATGTAAACAATCTGCCAGGAAATATTTTGAAGCAAAAGTAGAGTATGAAAATGACATGCTAGACTACTCCATAATTGCAACCAGGACCATGGATGGATAGAGCAAAACCATGTTTTCAAAACATCCTTACTGAAGTATCTCAAATTATGCATGTAACTCTCTGTAGCAACATGTTTACATGGCATCAAAATTACAGCAGAACAGGAACTAAAATCAGCATTATCACGAAGCCTAGTTTGCATGCTTGTGCTAGTCACCACATTGATCACAAAAATACATGGTAAGCACCTCTGTAAAGAAAACATAGCCTAGTTCAAAATATATTTAGGGACCAAGTCCATAGGATGCACACATCAATCATGGCAAAAATGACAAAAGAGCTCGTGTGGTAAGAATCTGAAACTAACATTATGAAGCCCTCTTCCAACAGCATTTCGGGCATCAAGATGAGCTCAAATGTAAATGATGCAATGCAATGAAATGATGTACTCTTCGAGGCGAACAATTCGGTATATTACACGCCCAAAATGGAGCTACGGGTGCGAAGATGTGATGCGATGAAGATGCACAGATTTTATCACAGAATAATGACTTAGAGAAAAAAACAGGGGAAGAGAAAGTCAACCGCTGCGGATCTGAGATCTGATCTGGCCGGATCGAGGTCGAGGACGACGGAGGAGCTTGCGGCGACGGCGGCCGGAGTCAGAGGAGGCCGGGGGCGAGGAGGTCCGGCGGAGGACGGCGGAGGCGGCCGGCGCCGGAGAGGGCGTCGGGCGGCGAGGCGCGCGGCTCCGGCCAGGGGCACGCGGGGTGCGCGGCGCACGAGGCGGGCGGCGATGGCGGCTTAGGACGACGGCGGCGGCGGTCGGCGGCGGGCTGTGGCCGGAGGCGGAGGACGGCGGCGGCGTGGGAGATCCGCGACGGCGGCGCTGCGGGCCGAGCGCGGGGGCGGCGCGGGCTGCGGGGGCCGGGGACGGGCCTCGCGCGGGCCTGGCACGGCCGGCGGCGATGTGGGCGCGGGCCTGCCACGTGGCGGAGCCTGATTCGCCGGGGGCGCGGCGGCGGACGCGTCCGGTCCGATCCGGACGTGTCCGTCGGCGCAGAGGGATTCGTCTAGGGTTTGCCCGTGAATTTCGGGGGAGTGCACATATTTATAGGTAGAGGGAGCTAGGAGACTCCAAAAGAGGTGCGGTTTTCGCCCACACGATCGTGATCGAACGACCGAGAGCATGGAGGGGAGTTAGATGGGTTATTGGGCTGTTTGGAGGGGTGGTGGGATGCAACTTAAAAGAGGCCTTTGCGGGAGTGCGGTTAACCGTTGGAGTACCAAACGAGCTCCAAATGACCCGAAACTTGACAGGTGGTCTACCGGTGCTATACCAGGGCTACTTGGCAAGGCTCGGTCCATTCCGAGAACGTTCAACACCAGCACATGAAAAGAGACAAGAGGGGTGCGCCGGTGCATGTGGGAGTGTCGGATTGCGAAACGGACAACGGGGAAAATGCTCGGATGCATGAGACGAACACGTATGCAAATGAGATGCACATGATGACATGATATGATATGCATGACATGAATAAAATGCAAAACAAAAGAAAAAACCCAACCACGGAGGGAATATCATATCACATAGCCGAAAATGGCAAGAGTTGGAGTTACAAAGATGGAAGGTTACATCCGGGGTGTTACATAGCCACACCTCATGTATGTGTAAAGGCTACAAGTTTCATCATCGGTCTCTGAGCTCATGCAGCACCAACTACAAAAAATCTATAAGCATACATCATCTAATTAACCCTACAAACAAAATCCATAAACATACAACAACTAACCCTACAAATGAAATCCATTAGCATACAATAGCTAACCCTACAAATAAAATACATAAGCATACAATAGCTAACCCTACAAATAAAATCCATAAGCATACAACAACTAGCACTAAAAAAATCCATTGGCACGAGGCCGTATCACTTGGGAGCTCACAATGCCGGAGATGAATACACCCGAGGAGGCCTTGTGCAGGTTGGCAATGGCATTCCCCTCCTAGGAGCTGCCACCTCACCCCTCCCTCGAGCCACCTGTGTTAATGACTCTACTGCGCCGCTACGGATGGGCGGATGTGCCACCACACCACCATGGATGGGCCGATCTGCCACCTCCCTGTGGTGGATGGGTCGATCTACCACTGTGTCACCACAGATGGATCCTTGCCTCCGTGCCGCCACCTGAGGGCCAATTTGTGACTGTACCACCTCTGTTCAGTAGAGTATAATATGTCGATGAGGTCACGGGGAATAAGTGTAGAAGAGTTGACGTGCTCGATGAGTTGAAGTTGGTTTTGGTGGCACTAGGGTTTGGTCCTGGATTGGGGGAGGGGAATGGGAAGTGAAATGGGCGAAAATGAAGGGATGGTTCCTGATAACCCTTAGACAAAGAGAAGGGAAATTTTCCACCCCGATTTACCCACCAACCATAGGCGGTTTCGGTGGAGAAATTGCTTACGCTGGTTCAGAAACTAGAGGCGGTGTCGTAGAACTAACCACCTTTAATCTTTCCCGCAAGCAGTTTCAGCTTACCAACCACCTCTAGAGCTTACTATGACAAAAAGAACAACCTCAGGTGTGGGTATTGCAACCGACTTCATTCTGCTTGGTCACAACTACTTCTAGGTGCCACTTCCAATGCTCGTTTTTCTACTAGTGGGGCATGTTTCCTTGTTTAGCATTGACATTTAACTTATACCTATGTTTTTCATATCTATGCTATTAAAGGGGAGTCAGTCATTGTATGTTGGTCCTTGCCTCCACCTTTCTAATGTCCCTCTCCACCACGTTCTGTATTAGTTCAATCAAACCAAATCAAATCAAATCTAACCAAAACTTCAACTAAATCAAAACTTTCCTTGTCTTCCCTTACCCATAACCAAACCAAATCAAATCTTATCAAAGCCTCACCTAAATCAAATCTTATTTGTCTTCCCCTATCCATAATCAAATCAAATCAAATCTTACAAAAATCTTAAATATGAATATATGATGGTGTAAGATTTATGTCAGACAAGATCGGTGTTGAACCACTAAAATATATATGTATGCCCCTGTTGCAATGCACGATCAATTAGCCATAGTTACTAGTTATGATAACATCTTACCTTACATGGGGTTATAGTAATACAATCATGATATTACATGAAGCAGACATTCAAATTAATTTAGAAACATCATAAAATTTATCTTTTTTTTACTAATTTGCCCCATTTTCTTGATGTGTGAGTCAAATTTGTAGTTGGAATATCCTAGCATTGCAGATGAAGCTTTAGACAATCTAGTTTTAGAAATTATTTCAGCTTACATGGCATGGCTTGCGAGCAAGTAGGACCCAAAACCACGATAGCACTCGATGTATATTTCCTTTTACATATACATATTTTTTGTGAATACATATACATATAAATATGTTCATAAATGAAATATATAAATGAGAGCGATGCGGAAATGGCTTTTGCTCCCTCGCTCCATGGAGCCTCTTTTTTATTTTATTTTACAAAAACAACAGTAATTATATTTTGAGGTTTAAAAATATATGAAAACGCACATGTACATAGGGATGTATATTACATTCCTCTAAATTTTCATAGCTAGCTTTCAAAGAAATACTCGTTGTTGGGTGCTGGAATATCTGGAAACAAATGAACCATATCATTTTTAATAATCAGACCAAGGATCTAATGTCATGCATATTCAGTTTCAAAGAACACTTTGCCATAATTATGAAGAGAGCCAAACCTAGCTTGAAAGAAGGCATGCAAGCCTAGTTACACCACTTGTAATATTTTTCTTTCCCCATCTAACTCCTCTATTCCCATTTATTAATCAAAATCTGAGACACAGTAAGGCCCTTTCCTATTGTTTTATGTTCAAAAAATATATCTATTTTTTATGACGAAAAAAAATGTTTTGGTGCAAGCTTAAAAATCATCATGAGAGATATATGTTGAAAATCTGAGACATGGCAGGGGCCTTTCCTACTGTTTTATGTTCAAAGAATATATCTAAATTTTCTTGATGAAAAAAATGTTTTGGTGCAAGCTAAAAAAACAAAAGCATGTACTTCTAGCACATGCGCTATTCACTATGAAAGCCCATGATTATGTTTTTGCGTGTGCAGCTGACACCGAAACGTATTTCATCATATTTTTCTTACAGAAATGTAATATGCATCCCTACGGACATCTATAGTTTTTCAGATTTTTCTGAAGCTTTGAAATACGATTTTCGAGTTTTCCAAAAAGCCTGGATCCATGGAGCCCCGGGGGGGGGGGGGGGGGGGGCAAGAAATCCGCACTCAGGATCTTATTTGATGCGAAATGTACTAGAGCTTTATTAGCTACAAATCACAGTAACATCGAAATCGAAGTGGGCTCCCTCATGTTGCAGTCCAAGTGCGGAGGTCCGAGTACCACCTACTCCCCTATTAGGCTAGTTGTAATGGGGAGTATCATATACTTGTACCATTGCATATGATACTAGTGTATGATACTACCTCCGTAATGCATAGTACTATCATAATTTAGTATCTTATGTTCTCTTATTAATTGTCTTGCATGACACAAAGTAGTATAACAGATACGGTATCATGATATGATACCACATCCTCTCTTTTCTCATTTAATTAAGTGACACATCATCCAAAAAGTCTAATTAACATGCATGATACTGCTTATGATATTACCATTACGACCAGCCTTACTATTTAGGGACTGCCAAGTGCCAACACTCGCGGAAAAAGGGGAAAGATCGACACACACAGCCATCCATAATCACGACTCCCCCCTATCTGGGTCTATGCAATTTTTAATGACGCTCGTTTTGCTACAGTGGACGCAAATTTTACTTTGTGTAAAGCAAACATTAGGCTTCATTCTGTAAAAAAGAAGAAAGAAGCCAAGCTTCAAGATCAAGGGACCGCCTGATCCAAAAGGCTTTGCAAGTGACCTGCAGATATGCTGGACGTGTGCCATCACATAGTGTTGGATTTGTCCCCAAAGTAAGAAGTCAGCCACTGCATGATTCGTATGTAGGACATGTGCCATCACACAATCTTGGATTTTGTCCCCGGCCCCTCCGACTGAGTGGCCACTAGATCATGTGTTTTTTCTTCACGTTTGCTACCATTCGGAGATTTTTTTTCCAGGCCAGATCGACTTTCAACAGTTTAAATGTTGTTTGCCGACTGTTCTGTTGATTGTTGTTTTTTCTTTTCTTTTGTAGTAATAATTTGATGTGTTTATCCTCGATGTTTTGAATAGTTCTTGAGTCATGTTGGTGCCCTCAACAACGTTTGCCCTATCTGCCTAGGAAAAGTAGAGTCGAATCCGCGGGCTCGACGACGAAGTATGAAGAGAAGAGTTTGCCCTATCTGCCTAGGAGAAGTAGAGAAAACACTTGATCGAAAAATTTGTTTGTTGTTCTTTTTATGTTTTTCTTTCCTCACCAGCGGAGGTAGCTCGGCTCCGTTCGTTTCTCAGAGCCTAGATCCCATCATCATCCAACTAATGGACAAACTTTGTGGTGAGAACCTGAGAATAACATAATAAACTTGGCAAGAGGATTAAAGAAATGTTCCTACCCCGCAAAGACAGATCAGAGCCGGTCGAATAAAATCTGTCGCGCAGTGGACTGCACGCTTTGTGCTCGTTTCCCAACGAGAGACGCACGCGACAGGAATTCATGGTTCGTCAGAGTTTCGAGTCTCTTTGCTTGTTGGCCTCTACATAACCAGAATTACCCTAGACTATCGTAGCTAGCTGTGTGGTTGGTACACATCCTACTATCCTACTAACTTGATTTAGTATCGAATCTGATAGCCAAGTACTCTTCCAACTTAATTATTCGTCTGGTAGATAACGAAGTGTTGGTTACTGCGGACGTGACGCGTGCACAGTCCCGTCTCTCGTACCACACTCCTGCTTAATTTATTCAGTTCTAGGTTAACAGATTGGTTATTTAACTACTTGGAGAAGAACGCAAAAGTGTTGCTTTACCAAAGTCGCTGAAGACCGATGATTCGTTCTCGACCATGTTGCTGTCCCCTGCTAGTTTTCTGCAGCTGCCGGGTGCTTTCCTTGTCCTCGCTCTTCCCCTCCACTATGTTCAGAAAGAAATGGTCTCTTCGGAGTTGAAGGGCTGCAAATTTCTCATGTACGGCCGGCTGTCAACTTATAAAATGTCACCTCAAAATGTGATGGAAGAGGCAACACGATTATATCCCTAAACCGTTAGTTGGAAGAGAAAAAGAGGCTACATTTGCTGACGTGTTCCTTCTGCGGTCAAGAGAAGGAGACTATCAACCATATTTTGTTGGATTGTGTGCTTGCAAGACAAGTGTGGAGTGTGGCCAGGCCCTGGGGGCATGCAGCATGGGCGCCACCGAGAGGCACATCACTCTCTGATTGGTGCCAAGACAAGACTGATGCGGGCCGGAGCACGAGGGATGAGCGAGCGATTGTTATACTCGTGATGTGGGAGCTATGAAAGCACCGGAACGCTATTGTGTTTGACGGAAGTACGCCATCGGTAGGACAAGTTATTGCTAGGATTGAAGGGAGGGTAGAGCGTGGAAGATGACTGGGATCCTCAAAGGCCAGGCTTTCCGAGGGAAGTTGGTGGAGCGGGCGGGTGTGAGAATGTAATTACCATGAGTGTAGTCATGGAGTTGGGTTCATGTAAATTATAACACCAACGTGGAGGGGCTGTTTCCTCAAAATGTGACGGAAGAGGTAACACGATTATATTCCTAAACCGTCTGTTGGAAGAGAAAAAGGGGCTACGTTTCCTGACGTGGGCGTACAAGAATTGCAGTTTGTTCATTTCCGGCAGCAGAAATGGACATGTTTTTTGTTTAACCAATCATCCGCTGCCCTTGCTTGATTCGGGTTGGCCTGAAAAATGGTTCGAGTATGCATTGGCACCATGTTATCTGTCTACTTTGATAATTCCTACCAGGTTGGCAGTTTGTTGGAATACTTTGACCAATGCCTTTTCCGTGCAATGGCAAATAGGGCAACATTTCGAACTGTCAAGCATGTATAGACTGGTTTGTGCGTGCTAGTGGAGAAGGAAACCATTCTTAACAAATTCCGGATAATGACTCAACAGTCCCCATCTTGAGACCTCTGATCAATGCCTCAAAAAGGCTTGCATGGCGCCTTATCTCGATACAATCCTTAGTTAGGGCCTTCAGTTGAGGGTGACGCGCACTTCGCCGTGCTGTTCCTCGGTCGTGGGTTAAGTCCTCCTTTTAAGGCTATTACAGATAGAGGTAAGCACTTTTACATCAAAAATCGGAGAACCGAACTAAACTTAGTTCGATGTTTTTATCGCTAATTGTTTGTGTTTGAGTGTATCGCCAGTTTTTATCCTGCATAAACCGAATGGACTGTCCGACCATATACATCGAAATGGACTTCCCTTTTCTCGAACTCCCCTACTTTACTGGCATGTCTAGACATGACCCTAGGCCCATATACGATACACCCGCTCGACACAGAACCAGCAAGCTGCCTGGTACCCCCTCACAAACGCATGATGAAGAAAACCAGTTCGCCCCTCCTTGGTAGTGAAATAACCCACAAGTGCGAGAGATCCTATTCAGCATGCAACGCGTCAACAAAACACACAGGCCCCAGGACACTCACTTCGGCTGGCTGGCCAGTCACCCTATTGGACCTCAACCCATCCGGAGAAGCGAAGAAAAAAACAAAGAGGAAGAAAAACCGAAAAAACGTGAGAGAATATCTAAAATGTTACGAAAAAGGCAAAAATGTTCTCACAACAAAAATAATGTAAAAAATAAAATTATAAAAATGTTCATGAATTTTGAAAATGTTCACGAATTTAGAAATGTTCTTGAATAAAAAAACATGTTCCCTGAAATTCAAAAAAAAATGTTCCCAGACTTCAACGAAGTTGACCGATTTCAGAAATTTCACAAATGTGAAAATTTGTCTATTGATCAACGTAGGAGGGCCACATTCATGTGCGAATAGAACACACCACACAATCGATTAAATCCCACACACCTGGGGTGACGAATGCAAAAGCTACCTCGATGCATAAGGGCATCTCCAATGGTGACTCTCAAACCCCCCGCATCTGTCACGATCGCATGGGCGGACATATTTTCCCATCCAACGCGCATTCATCCGCAGAATGGTATGGACGTTTGTCTTCCTGCAAACCGGAAGCAAACGGTTGGGGGGGGGGGGGGGGGGCTTGCGGGCGTACGGGCCGCTGCCGTGCAAGCGTCCGACACCCCGAACCCACCTAGAACCCTCTCCTACGCTTTATCTCCAATAGACACGCCGCTTCCCGCCCCTCATTCATGCCAGCCAGAGTGGTAGCGACCGCCATTGATGTCGCACGATGTGACCGGATGGGAGGGCAGCACTGACCCATGCGACCAGACGGGTGACACGCTTCAATGCAGACATGTCCTCCGGAGAAACCAACTCCGACCGTTGTGCCACATTGAAGTGGGATGACCATCCGTTCACTTAGCCTAGTCGCGCCTATATAATCTATGCTCCGGCGATATTCACATCCACACCTCCACGCTCAGTCGCTTCTCGTCATAGTTGACCTCCTCCTCCTCCTCTCCCCATCCACAATATGCCAAGTCATGGTTCTCTGCACTCGTAGATGGTGGCAGCTTCGCATCTTGGCGCCGCCGACATCGCTCTCCGGGGCCCTCGGGCTCCATGGTCATTAACTCCTTCGAGAAGGAGGAGATCTTCATCTCCTCCTCCAACTTGGTGGTGGCCTAGGCTCTCGACCGGTCCATTAACACCACATATATGGTTGTGCGGCTCCATGGTAGTCTCCAATGTATCTATAATTTTTGATTGTGTCATGCTATTATATTATCACTTTTGTATGCTTTATATGCCAATTTATATTATTTTTTATAGAGTAACCTAATTAACATAGTGCTCAGTGCTAGTTCCTATTTTTTGCATTTTTTTGTTTCGCAGAAAAACTATACCTACCGAAGTCCAAACTGATGAAACTTTACGGTGATTTTAAGGGAACATAAGAGACCCTAGAAGCATTGGGGGAGGACGGGAAGACTCAAGAGGGGCCCACAAGCCAGGCCGGCGCGCCCCTGACTTATGGGCACCTCATTGCTCCATCTACCCTAATCTCTGGCCTATAAATTCACATATATTCTGAAATCCTCGGGGCAAGACCCGAAACAATTCTTCCATCACCACAATCCTTTGTTCCGACGCGATCCCATATGGAGCCCATTGTAGGTACTCAGCCGGAGGGGGAAACCACTGGGGAGGCAATCTTCATTAACCTTGTTGCCTCTATGATGATGTGTGAGTAGTTCCTATAGGACCCTTGGGTCCATAGCAGTAGCTAGATCTCTCTCTCTCGCTCTCTCTCTCTCTCTCTCTCTCTCTCTCTCTCTCTTTCTCTCTCTCTTTCTCTCTCTCTCTCTCTCTCTTCAATACAATGGTCTCCCCCGAGAATCCGATGTAATATTTTGTGATGTGTTTGTTGGGATCCGATGAATTGTGGGTTTATGATCAAATTATTCATTGATCTATTTTGAGTTCTTGAGCCTTCGTTATTGTGTAATTTATAGATTTGTATTTCTCTTCGGTCTATCTGTTGAGGCAACGATCCTGACAATGAGTACTAGGGGTACGAAAGAGGGGTGATGTCTACTACACAACCTTCTTCTTGTAGACGTTGTTGGGCCTCCAAGTGCAGAGGTTTGTAGGACAGTAGCAAATTTCCCTCAAGTGGATGACCTAAGGTTTATCAATCCGTGGGAGGCGTAGGATGAAGATGATCTCTCTCAAACAACCCTGCAACCAAATAACAAAGAGTCTCTTGTGTTCCCAACACACCCAATACAATGGTAAATTGTATAGGTGCACTAGTTCGGCGAAGAGATGGTGATACAAGTGCAATATGGATGGTAGATATGAGTATTTGTAATTTGAAAATCTAAAAACAGCAAGGTAGCTAATGATAAAAGTGAGCACAAACGGTATTGCAATGCTAGGAAACAAGGCCTAGGATTCATACTTTCACTAGTGCAAGTTCTCTCAACAATAATAACATAACTGGATCATATAACTATCCCTCAACATGCAACAAAGAGTCACTCCAAAGTCACTAATAGCGGAGAACAAACGAAGAGATTATTGTAGGGTGCGAAACCACCTCAAAGTTATCCTTTCTGATCGATCTATTCAAGAGTCCGTAGTAAAATAGCACGAAGCTATTCTTTCCATTCAATCTATCCTAGAGTTCGTACTAGAATAACACCTTAAGATACAAATCAACCAAAACCCTAATGTCACCTAGATACTCCAATGTCACCTCAAGTATCTGTGGGTATGATTATACGATATGCATCACACAATCTCAGATTCATCTATTCAACCAACACAAAGAACTTCAAAGAGTGCCCCAAAGTTTCTACTGGAGAGTCAAGACGAAAACATGTGCCAACCCCTATGCATAAGGTCACAAGGTGAACCCGCAAGTTGATCACCGAAGCATACATCAAGTAGATCACGTGAATATCCCATTATCACCATAGATAAGCACGGCAAGACATACATCAAGTGTTCTCAAATGCTTAAAGACTCAATCTGACAAGATAACTTCAAGGGGAAAACTCAATTCATCACAAGAGAGTAGAGGGGGAGAAACATCATAAGATCCAACTATAATAGTAAAGCTCGCGATACATCAAGATCGTATCACCTCAAGAACACGAGAGAGAGAGAGAGATCAAACACATAGCTACTGGTACATACCCTCAGCTCCAAGGGTGAACTACTCCCTCCTCATCGTGGAGAGCACCGGGATGATGAAGATGGCCACCGGTGAGGGATCCCCCCTCCGGCAGGTGCCTGAAGAGGGTCCCGATTTGTTTTTGGTGGCTACAGAGGCTTGTGGCGGCGGAACTCCCGATCTGTGGTGCTCCTTGATGTTTTCAGGGTATATGGATATATATAGGTGAAAGAAGTCGGTCAGGGGAGCCACGAGGGGCCCACGAGGGTGGGGGCGCGCCGAGGGGGGTAGGGCGCGCCCTGGACCCTCGTGGCCACCTCGAAGCTTACCTGACGTCTACTCCAAGTCTCTTGGATTGCTTCTGTTCCAAAAGTAACTCTCCCGAAGGTTTCATTCCATTTGGACTCCGTTTGATATTCCTTTTCTTCGAAACACTGAAATAGGCAAGAAAACAACAATTTAGGCTGGGCCTCCGGTTAATAGGTTAGTCCCAAAAATAATATAAAAGTGTATAGTAAAGCCCAAACATCCAAAAAGATAATATAATAGCATGGAACAATCAAAAATTATAGATACGTTGGAGACGTATCAAGCATCCCCAAGCTTAAGTCCTGCTCGTCCTCGAGTAGGTAAATGATAAAAACAGAATTTTTGATGTGGAATGCTACCTAACATAATTCTCAATGTAGTTCTCTTTATTGTGGCATGAATATTCAGATCCATAAGATTCAAGATAAAAGTTCATATTGACATAAAAATAATAATACTTCAAGCATACTAACAAAGTAATCATGTCTTATGAAAATAACATGGCCAAAGAAAGTTCATCCCTACAAAATCATATAGTTTAGGCTATGTTTCATTTTCGTCACTCAAAATACTCCCATCATGCACAACCCTGGTTTCAGCCAAGCAATTGGTTCATACTTTTTAACGCGCTTTAGCTTTTTTCAAGTCTCACGCAATACATGAGCGTAAGCCATGGATATAGCACTATGGGTGGAATAGAATATGATGATGGAGGTTGTGTGGAGAAGACAAAAAAGGAGAAAGTCTCACATTGACGAGGCTAATCAATGGGCTATGGAGATGCCCATCAATTGATGTCAACATGAGGAGTAGGGATTGCCATGCAACGGATTCACTAGAGCTATAAATGTATGAACGCTCAACAAAAAAACTAAGTGGGTGTGCATCCAACTTTCTTGCTCACGAAGACCTAGGGCATTTTGAGGAAGCCCATTATTGGAATATACAAGCCAAGTTCTGTAATGAAAAAATCCCACTAGTATATGAAAGTGACAACATAAGAGACTCTCTATCATAAAGATCATGGTGCTACTTTAAAGCACAAGTGTGCAAAAGGATAGTAACATTGTGAAGGAAATATGCCCTAGAGGCAATAATAAAGTTATTATTTATTTCATTATTTCATGATAAATGTTTATTATTCATGCTAAAATAGTATTAACCGGAAACATAATACATGTGTGAATACATAGACAAACATAGTGTCACTAGTATGCCTCTACTTGACTAGCTCATTAATCAAAGATGGTTAAGTTTCCTAACCATAGACATGAGTTGTCATTTGATTAACGAGATCACAACATTAGGAGAATGATGTGATTGACTTGACCCATTCCGTTAGCTTATCACTTGATCGTTTAGTATGTTGCTATTGCTTTCTTCATGACTTATACATGTTTCTATAACTATGAGATTATGCAACTCCCGTTTATTGGAGGAACACTTTGTGTGCTACCAAATGTCACAACGTAACTGGGTGATTATAAAGGTGCTCTACAGGTGTCTCCGAAGGTACTTGTTGGGTTGGCGTATTTCGAGATTAGGATTTTTCACTCTGATTGTCACAGAGGTATCTCTGGACCCACTCGGTAATGCACATCACTATAAGCCTTGCAAGCATTGTAACTAATGAGTTAGTTGCAGGATGATGTATTACGGAATGAGTAAAGAGACTTGCCGGTAACGAGATTGAACTAGGTATTGAGATACCGATGAACGAATCTCGGGCAAGTAACATACCGATGACAAAGGGAACAACGTATGTTGTTATGCGGTTTGACCGGTAAAGATCTTCGTAGAATATGTGGGAGCCAATATGAGCATCTAGGTTCTGCTATTGGTTATTGACCGGAGACGTGTCTTGGTCATTTCTACATAGTTCTCGAACCCGTAGGGTCCGCACGCTTAAAGTTCGATGACGGTTATATTATGAGTTTATGTGTTTTGATGTACCGAAGGTATTTCGGAGTCCTGGATGAGATCGGGGACATGATGAGGAGTCTCGAAATGGTCGAGACGTAAAGATCGATATATTGGACGACTATATTTGGACTTCAGAAATGTTTCGAGTGATTCGGGTATTTTTCGGAGTACCGGGGAGTTACGGGAATTCGCCGGGGAGTATATGGGCCTTATTGGGCCATACGGAAATAGAGGAGAGAGGCCAAAAGGAAGGAGGCGCGCCCCCCCTATGGTCCGAATTGGACAAGGGGTGCAGCCCCTTTTCCTTCTCCCTCTCCCCCTCTTTCCTTCTCTCCTACTCCGGAAAGGAAAGGGGAATCCTACTAGGACTTGGGAGTCCTAGTAGGACTCCCCACACTTGGCGCGCCCCCTCTAGGGCCGGCCTCTCCCTCCCTCCTTTATATACGGGGGCAGGGGGGCAGCTCTAGACACAACAATTGATCCCTTGGATCTCTTAGCCGTGTGCGGTGCCCCCTCCATGGTAATACACCTCGATAATATCGTAGCGGTGCTTAGGCGAAGCCTTGCGTCGGTAGAATATCATCATCGTCACCACGCCGTCATGCTGACGGAACTCTCCATCAAAGCTTGGCTGGATCGGAGTTTGAGGGACGTCATCGAGTTGAACGTGTGCAGAACTCGGAGGTGCCGTGCGTTCGGTACTTGATCGGTTGGATTGTGAAGAAGTACGACTACATCAACCGCATTGTGCTAACGCTTCCGCTTTCGGTCTACGAGGGTACGTGGACAACACTCTCCCCTCTCATTGCTATGCATCACCATGATCTTGCGTGTGCGTAGGATTTTTTTTGAAATTACTACGTTCCCAACACATTGTCCCCCTCTTTTTTTTTGGGCCTTCCCCCCTTTTTTATTTGGCCTTTTTTTATTTGGCCTTTCTCTTTTTTCAAGGGATAATGCTCTAATAATGATGATCATCACACTTATATTACTTACAACTCATGGATTACAACTCGATACTAGAACAAAATATGACTCTATATGAGTGCCTCCGGCAGTGTACCGGGATGGGCAATGAATCAAGAGCGACATGTATGAAAGAATTATGCATGGTGGCTTTGCCACAAATACGATGTCAACTACATGATCATGCAAGGCAATATGACAACGATGAAATGTGTCATAATAAATGGAACGGTGGAAAGTTGCATGGCAATATATCTCAGAATGGCTATGGAAATGCCATAATAGGTAGGTATGGTGGCTGTTTTGAGGAAGATATAAGGAGGTTTATGTGTGATAGAGCGTATCGTATCACGGGGTTTGGATACACCGGCGAAGTTTGCACCAACTCTCAAGGTAAAAAAGGGCAATGCACGGTACCGTAGAGGCTAGCAATGATGGAAGGGTAAGAGTGCGTATAATCCATGGACTCACATTAGTCATAAAGAACTCATATACTTATTGCAAAAGTTTATTAGCCCTCGAAGCAAAGTACTACTATGCATGCTCCTAGGGGAAGGGTTGGTAGGAATTAACCATCGCGCGATCCCGACCTCCACTCATAAGGAAGGCAATCAAAAGAGCACCCCATGCTACAAATTTGTTACACAACTTTTACCATACGTGCATGCTATGGGACTTGCCAACTTTAACACAAGTATTTCTCAATTTCATAATTACCCAACTAGCATGACTCTAACATTACCACCTTTATATCTCGAAACAATTATCAAGTATCAAATTTCTCATAGTATTCAATGCACTTTATATGAAAGTTTTAATAACCAAAGCAAATTACCATGCTATTTAAGACTCTCAAAATAATATAAGTGAAGCATGAGAGATCATCTATTTCTTCAAAAAAAAAAACCACCGCCGTGCTCTAAAAGTATATAAGAGAAGCACTAGAGCAAACGACAAACTACTCCAAAAGATAGAAGTGAAGATCAATAAGTAGTCAAATAATTGTGCAACTATGTGAAGACTCCCTAACATTTAAGAATTTCAGATCTTGGGATATCATTCAAACATCAAACAAAACAAAACAAAATGACATTTCAAGGATAGCACACATCATGTGAAGAAGCAAAAACTTAGATTCAACCGATACTAACCGATAATTGTTGAAGAACAAAGGTGGGATGCCTACCGGGGCATCCCCAAGCTTGGATGCTTGAGACTTCTTGAAATATTATCTTGGGGTGCCTTAAGCATCCCCAAGCTTGAGATTTTGTGTCTCCTTAATTCCTATCATATCACAGTTTCCTAAATCTCGAAAGCTTCATCCACACCAAACTCATCAAGAACTCGTGAGATAAGTTAGTATAAATCAACGCAATAACCTTATCATTCTCTACTGTAATAATCACTAAAATTATTTTTCAACATTGCATACTAAATGCCTCTGCATATTTAATACTCCTATCCTCAAATAGAATCATTAAACAAGCAAACATATGCAAACAATGCAAACATAACAGCAATCTGCCAAAACAGTACAGTCTATAAAGAATGCAGGATTCAACATACTTCCCTAACTCCAAAAATTATGAGAAAAATACTAAACTGTATAAGATTTATCATATCTCAATATGCAAAAAGTTTCAACATTTTATAATTTTCTGACTTTTCTAGGGAATTTTTGCAACAGCGGTAAACTTTCTGTTTTGAAACAGCAACATGTATACTTGCAAAATAAGCATGGTAAAGGCTATCCTTGACATTTGTATTGAAAATATAGATTCAAAACATTATTCTAAATAACATCAAGCAAATAGTAACAAAATAAAATGACACTCCAAGAAAAACACATATCATGTGGTGAATAAAAATATAGCTCCAAGTAAAGTTACCGATGAACGAAGACGAAAGAGGGGATGCCATCCGTGGCATCCCCAAGCTTAGGCTCTTGGTTGTCCTTGAATATTACCTTGGGGTTCCTTGGGAATCCCCAAGCTTAGTCTCTTGCCACTCCTTATTCCATAGTCCATCGAATCTTTACCCAAAACTTGAAAACTTCAGAACACAAAACTCAACAGAAAACTCGTAAGCTCCGTTAGTATAAGAAAATAAACCACCACTTAGGTACTGTTGTGAACTCATTATAAATTAATATTGGTGTACTATATACTGTATTCCAACTTTTATATTGTTCATACCCTCCGATAATACTCATAGATTCATCAAAATAAGCAAACAACACATAGAAAACAGAATCTGTCAAAAACAGAACAGTCTGTAGTAATCTGTATCATTCGAATACTTCTGTAACTCCAAAAATTCTGAAATAAATTGTTGGACGTGAGTAATTTTTCTATTAATCATCTTAAAAAGTAATCAACCTAAAATCACTCTCCTGTAAAAAATGGCATCTAATCTCGTGAGCGGAAAAATTTCTGTTTTTACAGCAAGATCACAAAGACTTCACCCAAGTCTTCCCAAAGGTTCTACTTGGCACAAACACTAACTAAAACATAAAACCACATCTAACCAGAGGCTAGGTGAATTGTTTATTACTAAACAGGAGCAAAAAGCAAAAAATAAAATTGGGTTGCCTCCCAACAAGCACTAACGTTTAACGCCCCTAGCTAGGCATGATGATGACAATGATGCTCACATAGAAGATAGGAATTGAAACATAAAGAGAGCATCATGAAGAATATGAGTAGCACATTTAATTCTAACCCACTTCCTATGCATAGGGATTTTGTGAGCAAACAACTTATGGGAACAATAATCAACTTACATAGGAAGGCAAAACAAGCATAAGTTCAAAACTTTAAGCACATAGAAAGGAAACTTGATATTATTGCAATTCCTACAAGCATATATTCCTCCCTCATAATAATTTTCAGTAGCATCATGAATGAATTCAACAATATAACTAGAGCATAAAGCATTATTTTCATGATCTACTTGCATAGAAATTTTACTACTCTCCACATAAGCAAATTTATTTTCATCAATAGTAGTGGGAGCAAACTCAACAAAATAACTATCATGTGAATCATAATCCAATTGAAAATTAAAATCAAGATGACAAGTTTCATGGTTATTTTTATTCTTTATAGCATATGTGTCATCACAATAATCATCATAAATAGGAGGCATGCTTTCATCATAATAAATTTGCTCATCAAAACTTGGGGGACAAAAAATATCATATTCATCAAATATAGAATCCCCAAGATTGTGGCTTTGCATAACATTAGCATCATGGGTGTTCAAAGAATTCATACTAACAACATTGCAATCATGCTCATCATACAAAGATTTAGTGCCAAACATTCTAATGCATTCTTCTTCTGGCACTTGAGCACAATTTTCCTTCCCATCATTTTCACGAAAGACATTAAAAAGATGAAGCATATGAGGCACCCTTAATTCCATTTTTTGTAGTTTTCTTTTATAAACTAAACTAGTGATAAAACAAGAAACTAAAAGATTCGATTGCAAGATCTAAAGATATACCTTCAAGCACTCACCTCCCTGGCAACGACGCCATAAAAGAGCTTGATGTCTACTACACAACCTTCTTCTTGTAGACATTGTTGGGCCTCCAAGTGCAGAGGTTTGTAGGACAATAGCAAATTTCCCTCAAGTGGATGACCTAAGGTTTATGAATTCGTGGGAGGTGTAGGATGAAGATGGTCTCTCTCAAACAACCCTGCAACCAAATAACGAAGAGTCTCTTGTGTCCCCAACACACCCAGTTCAATGGTAAATTATATAGGTGCACTAGTTCGGCAACGAGCTGGTGATACAAGTGCAATATGGATGGTAGATATGAGTATTTGTAATCTGAAAATATAAAAACAGCAAGGTAACTAATGATAAAAGTGAGCACAAACGGTATTGCAATGCTAGGAAACAAGTCCTAGGGTTCATACATTCACTAGTGCAAGTTCTCTCAACAATAATAACATAGCTGGATCATATAACTATCCCTCAACATGCAACAAAGAGTCACTCCAAAGTCACTAATAGCAGAGAACAAACAAAGAGATTATTGTAGGGTGCGAAACCACCTCAAAGTTATCCTTTCTGATCGGTCTATTCAAGAGTCGGTAGTAAAATAGCACGAAGCTATTCTTTCCATTCAATCTATCCTAGAGTTCGTACTAGAATAACACCTTAAGATACAAATCAACCAAAACCCTAATGTCACCTAGATACTCCAATGTTACCTCAAGTATTCGTGGGTATGATTATATGATATGCATCACACAATCTCAGATTCATCTATTCAACCAACATAAAGAGCTTCAAAGAGTGCCCCAAAGTTTCTACTGGAGAGTCAAGACGAAAACATGTGCCAACCCCTATGCATAAGTTCACAAGGTGAACCCGCAAGTTGATCACCAAAACACATACATCAAGTAGATCACGTGAATATCCCATTGTCACCACAGATAAGAACGACAAGACATACATCAAGTGTTCTCAAATCCTTAAAGACTCAATTCGACAAGATAACTTCAAGGGGAAAACTCAATTCATCACAAGAGAGTAGAGGGGGAGAAACATCATAAGATCCAACTATAATAGCAAAGCTCGCGATACATCAAGATCGTATCACCTCAAGAACACAAGAGAGAGAGAGAGAGACCAAACACATAGCTACTGGTACATACCCTCAGCCCAGAGGGTGAACTACTCCCTCCTTGTCATGGAGAGCGCCAGGATGATGAAAATGGCCACCGGTGAGGGATCCCCCCTCCAGTAGGGTGCCGAAACAGGGTCCCGATTTGTTTTTGGTGGCTACAGAGGCTTGCGGCGGCGGAACTACCGATCTATGGTACTCCTTGATGTTTTCAGGGTATATGGATATATATAGGTGAAAGAAGTCAGTCAGGGGAGCCACGAGGGGCCCACGAGGGTGGGGGGCATGCCCAGGGGGTAGGGCGCGCCCTGGACCCTCGTGGCCACCTCGAAGCTTCCCTGACGTCTATTCCAATTCTCCTGGATTGTTTCCGTTCCAAAAGTAACTCTCCCGAAGGTTTAATTCCGTTTGGACTCTGTTTGATATTCCTTTTCTTCGAAACACTGAAATAGGCAAGAAAACATCAATTTGGGCTGGGCCTCCGGTTAATAGGTTAGTCCAGAAAATAATATATAAGTGTATAGTAAAGCCCATTAAACATCCAAAACAGATAATATAATAGCATGGAACAATAAAAAATTATAGATACGTTGGAGACGTATCAAGGGGCGGAGCCTAACTATGGCACAAGTATAACACTTGGTTTTTACGAGTTCGGGCCCCTCTCAGAGAAGGTAAAAACCCTACGTCTCGTGCCCTGGGGCTTGTTTTCTCTTAGGGTGTATGATTACAGGGGGTGCTAAACCCTTGCCACGAAGTAGTAAGGCAGCTTATATAGAGTGCGCCTTGGCCTCTTTACTGCCACATTACAACACTGGTACAACAAACTGCTATATAAACAGTTTTAACCCCCTTTCGCGACGACATTTTAAACCGTTGCCTTGCTACAAGACCTAGAAACCGTCGAGGATAGGAATTCATGATGCAGACATGTTGCCAAATGTAATCGTATCGGATGCAGCAACATATCGCACAGACGAGATTCTGGCACATGTGTGGGACTGGTGATCAAATGTTTCTAATGACGTAGTGAAACCAAACGGTGTTTCATACTGGACCGATTGTGAAACAATATCAATGCACATGGTTCATCATTGTAATTGTGTGCGATATGTGCCCCATTGCACGCGCGTATTCTCTGAAAATCGTCTGCCATGCATAACACCATCACACACGTTTCCCAAACAATTACTGCGTGCGATAATGTGCCATCACAAATGGTTCAGGAGCTCCTTCGCATATATATAAGTGCTGCAAATCATCGGCGATTTGCTGTGTTTCACCGAGAGTTGCGATACTAGTGATGTGTGCTTTCTGTTAGAGATTGCACATGTTTCCTGGACAATTTACGAGTGGGATTGCATTTTGCATTGGACACGGTTTACTATATGCTCTCGTGTGTGATAATGTGCTATCAAAAATGGTTCGGGAGCCCTACACACACGTAGATGTGTTGCAAATCGTCTGCGATTTGCTGTGTATCACCGACGGTTCCGCTACGTTTAATGTGCGCTCTTCATTCTGGATCACACACACTCATCTAGTTGAACCGTGTGCACAACAATGGCCAGGTTAAAGCAAAAATACCGCATTTGAATCAGCATGCAAAAAGGAAATTCGCCACAATATGCAATTGAACAAATAGTGTCCACAGGAAGAACATTCATCAGAATTCGCAACAATATGCGATTGAACAAATGGTAGCCAAATACCAATGATTTGTCGACATATGCAGTACATAATTAATCATAGTGTATGAAATACGAAGACCTCATCACATGGAAAACAATGCATCCATGCGTATATGTTTAGCGGCTAACTCTTATGCATTGTTTCTGGAGAAGCCATGCTGAAATCTTCATTATCATCAGTGGGATTGATGAAGTGATTCATGAAGAATTTACTGATAAATCTTCTAACCATCAGCAATTCACCAGCAGGGAGCGATTTAGGGGTCCTCGTTTCAAAGATGAGCTGCAGGATTTTTAAGATCAGAATGTGCCATACGAGTGAAGTAGAAGATATTAATTAAGATAGACTTACTGGTACTAATTCACAAGCATCTTCACAACAATCAGTAGATTTGCAAATGGAGATCATGTGTCTGCAAACATAGTATCCACAAAGGTTGGTCCCTCCTTGTTGCTGAGGACACTGATTTTTTGTACAAAATTAGTCATGTATTTGCCCTGTTAGGAACAATCTTACCGGTGTTAGATGTATTTCTTTTTCTTTGGGCATAAATAGAAAGAGGTTTATGTAGAAACTTGAGCATTTGACTAGCGTAAGAAAAGGTATTTTCAAACTATTGGATGCATTTTCCAAAAATAATGGATTTCGGCGTCTTACCGGAGAAACGATCTCCTATTGTAGAGGTAGTTCCCTCTTGAACATGTTCCCTGGTTTAGTTTTTGACAATGCCAATACACTGCAAATGAAGATGTATTTTCACATACTCAATTCTTGAACCAGATATGAATGCAAATTAATCTCAACATCATAGAATTCAATACCTATCCATGAATTGTTGAAGATGCGTTATTTCCTGAGGCTTTATTGACTCTCTAAGAGAATCCAGGTAGTAAACTATGTTCTTATTTGGAACAATGAATACCAAGATCTAGTGATTGCTACATATTAAGAAAACCATGAACTTACGAACTATGTCAAAATCTGAAAGACAATCAATGTACGCGTGGTTGTTTATTTGACTTACCCTTCATGAAATGGCCAGAGAACTAAGTCTGCATGGGACGTGTTTTCAAAGATACGTGCGACGTTGTTAATGGCCCACTCCCGTTCATCCATAGCACATAATACTTTGCCATTTGCTAATGTAGGATCTATGAACTACACACTGTACCTTTTTCTTCTCTGCGCGATCAATCCCGTGAGAAGAATAAAATACAATTAGCTATTTATCGTTTAGAGCCTTGTATGGAGGAGTTAATCAGAGTTTGTTAAGTACTTACAAAATTAGGCATCTAAAAAGAGTGGTATCCGGCACATTGAAGTTGAAGAAAAGATGTAAGTCCTTGAAACCTACAATGATGGAACCTGGATCGTGGCGGAAATGATCTCTGTTGTAGTGGACTAGAAGAATATGATGACCTGCTGACATTTGATCCATGCAATATTTATATAACGCGTGGCAAATGGAACTGCACTCATGAAAGTATTCACAAATAAGAAATGGCTGGCCATGGACGTAATTGCGTGCTTCAAGTATGCCTACTTTATTTTTAACAAGCATCGCATTGAGTTATACATCATCCATGATGTCCTAAACAATATTACTCTCTAATTTAGGCAACTTGCTGATAATTTGGTTCTGGATGATGAGTGCCTTAAGCAAGAGGTTACCGTTCTCATTCCTCCATGGTCTCAGGGCTCACTGAGGGAGTCCTGGATTAAGGGGTCATCGGACATCCGGTTTATATACTTTGGCTGGACTGTTGGACTATGAAGATACAAGATTGAAGACTTCGTTCCGTGTCCGGATGGGACTCTCGTTTGCGTGGAAGGCAAGCTTGGATATTCGGATATGTAGATTTCCTTCTCTATAACTGACTCTATGTAACCCTAGCTGAGGGAGTCCTGGATTAAGGGGTCCTCGGATAGCCAGACTATATACTTTGGCTGGACTGTTTGACTATGAAGATACAAGATTGAAGACTTCGTCCCGTGTCCGGATGGGACTCTCCTTTGCGTGGAAGGCAAGCTTGGATATTCGGATATGTAGATTTCCTTCTCTATAACCGACTTTGTGTAACCCTAGCCCCCTCCGGTGTCTATATAAACCGGAGGGTTTAGTCCATAGGACAACAATGATCATAATCATAGGCTAGCTTCTAGGGTTTAGCCTCTACGATCTCGTGGTAGATCAAATCTCGTAATACTCATATCATCAAGATCAATCAAGCAGGAAGTAGGGTATTACCTCCATCGAGAGGGCCTGAACCTTGGTAAAACATCGTGTCCCCTGTCTCCTATTACCATTAGCCTTGGACGCATAGTTCGGGACCCCCTACCCGAGATCCGCCGGTTTTGACACCCACATTGGTGCTTTCATTTAGAGTTCCGCTGTGTCATCGCGATAAGGCTTGATGGCTCCCTCGATCATCTTCAACGATGCGGTCCAAGGGGAGGTTTTCCTTCCCGGACAGATCTTCATATTCGGCGGCTTCGTACTGCGGGCCAACTCGCTCGGCCATCTAGAGCAGATCGATAGCTACGCCCCTGGCCATCAGGTCAGGTTTGGAAGCTTGAACTATACTGCCGACATCCGCGGAGACTTGATCTTCGACGGATTCGAGCCCATGATAGGTGCGCCGAACAGTCACGAAGGGCATGACTTTGATCTGCCGTCGGATAGTATCCGGGAGATCACACCTGTGTTGGCACCGGGAATCAATCCGGAGCAGATCGTGCCTTCCGAGGACGGGTGGATGGACCCCGCCACGGAGGCCGCACACTCATCGGCGTCGGAGCCGAACACTGATCCCATCTCCTGTGAGAGTGGCGTCATCGGACCCCCGGACTCGTCCCCGACTGCAGGATCCGAACCGCGTGCATCCGGGCCTATCAAATCAGATTGGGCACCCGTCATGGAGTTCACTGCCGCGTATATTTTTCACCACTCACCCTTGGGTGATGTGTTGAACTCATTAAGGTCCCTGTCCTTGTCAGGAGACTCTTGGCCGAGCTATGTCCGGCTCAAGTGTGAAGCGAACGACGAAGAAATTCGTCCCCCACCCACCACCCACTTTATAGCCACTGTCGACGACTTAACCGACGTGCTTGACTTTGACTCCGAAGACATCGATGGTATGGACGATGATGCAGGAGAAGAATAGGAACCGCCGCCTATAGGGTGCTGGACAACCACCTCATCATATGATATTTATATGGTGGACACCCCTAAAGAAAACAATGGCGATGAGGCAACGGAAGATAACCCCTTGGGGAAGCAATCTAGACACCGGCATCATCGGCGCCGCTCCAAGCCCCGCCATAGAAAAAATAGTTATACCGGCACAAGAGATAACAATCCGGATGGTGCCGAAGACAAAGACAACTCTGCCCAGCCAGGCTTCGAGCAGGCCGAGCAAGAGGATGGGCAAGCTAGACCTAAAGAACAGGCAACTGATGGAGAATCAGAGGATGATAATTACATGCCTCTCTCCGAAGACGAAGTGAGCCTTGGCGACGAAGAATTCATCGTGCCTGAGGATCCCGTCGAGCAGGAGCGCTTCAAACACCGGCTTATAGGCACTGCAAAAAGCCTGAAGAAAAAGCAGCAACGGCTTCAAGCTGAGCAAGATCTGCTAACTGACAGATGGACCAAGGTCCGGGCTGCCAAGGAATACGGACTCGAGCTCCCTAGCAAAAGCTACCCAAAGCGCAGGCTACTACCTCAACTCGAGGAGGAGGCTTTAAAGCCCATGCTACCAGCGCATGATGCGGCTGACCGACCACCCCATGGCCGCGACAAAGCAGCGTACAAGCTCGAAGTGCAGACCGCACCCCGTCGCCAATCAAACGATGATACCAAGGCCCGAGGCTACACGAAGGACCTACGAGATGTATTGGAAAACAAAGCAGGACAACAAGATCGATCTACGTATCACATGGACGCGCCCCAACATGTGACAAGGATCGTCACGCCGGATACACTAACAAATCCGGCCGGGCCGCATATAATGAAGCCCGGCATAGAGGCGCCACACATCCCCTATGCTTCACTGATGAAGTAATGGATCATGAATTCCCGGAAGGGTTTAAACCCGTGAACATTGAATCATACGATGCTACCACAGACCCCGCGGTATGGATAGAAGATTTTTTCCTCCACATTCACATGGCCCACGGAGATGATCTACACGCCATCAAGTACCTCCCACTAAAACTAAAGGGACCGTCTCGGCATTGGCTGAACAGCTTGCCGGCAAACTCCATCGGGAGTTGGGAGAACCTAGAAGACGCATTCCTTGACAACTTCCAGGGCACTTGCGTGCGGCCACCGGATGCTGATGATCTAAGTCACATAACCCAGCAGCCCGGAGAGTCAGCCAGGAAATTTTGGACCCGGTTCCTAACCAAAAAGAACCAAATCATCGACTGTCCCGATGCCGAAGCCCTAGCGGCCGTTAAGCATAACATCCGCGACGAATGACTGGCCCGACACCTGGGCCAGGAAAAGCGAAAGTCCATGGCAGCTCTCACAACACTCATGACCCGCTTTTGCGCGGGCGAGGATAGCTTGTTGGCTCGTAGCAACAATACAACAAGCAATCCCGGCACATCGAAAGCCAAGGATAGCAACGACAACTCAAGACGCAACAAACACAAGCGCCGCAAAAACGGTGATAATCCTGAAGACACGTCAGTCAATGCTGGATTCAGTAGCTCCAAATCCGGTCAGCGGAAGAAACTATTTAACAAAAACAAATTCAGGCCCGTCCAATTTTGACCGCATACTCGACCGTCCATGCCAAATTCATGGCACCCCTAGAAAGCCAGCCAACCACACCAATAGAGAATGCTGGGTCTTCAGACAAGCCGGCAGGTCAGACGCTGAAAACAAGGGGAAGGGGTCTCAAAGCGACGATGACGATGAAGAGCACCAATCACCGAATATAGGAGGAACAATGAAATTCCCTCCCCAGGTGAAAACGGTGAATATGATATGCGCAAGCCACATTCCCAAGTGGAAACGTGCACCAAGGGAGGTCTATACAATTGACCCAAAGTTCAACCCATGGTCCTCTTGCCCGATCACGTTCGATCGGAGGGACCACCCTACCAGTATCCGTCATAGCGGTTCGACCGCATTGGTCCTCGACGCCATCATTTGCGGATTCCACCTCACACAAGTCCTTATGGACGGAGGCAGCAGCTTGAATTTGCTTTACCAGGATACAGTGCGCAAAATGGGCATCAACCCATCAAGGATCAAGCCCACCAAAACCACCTTTAAAGGTATAATACCAGGTGTAGAGGCGTGTTGCACGGGCTCAATCACACTGGAAGTGGTCTTCGGATCTCCGAACAATCACCGTACCGAAGATGTAGTCTTCAACATCGTCCCCTTTCGCAGCGACCATCAGGCACTGCTCGGACGAACCGCATTCGCTCGGTTCAACGCGGTGCCACATTATGCCCACCGTAAATTAAAGATGCTCGGTCCATGCAGCATCATCACGGTTAATGGCAGGTCCAAATTCCCCCTCACGGCTGATGAGTCTACGACCGCTTTAACAGCAAGAACAACGGACGACACCTTACAGTCGAACCTCGAGTCGAAGGCCAAACTCCCGGACACCATAAAAGGAGTCCAAACTACTGCGCGACAGGATAGCCCAGCCCGCCCGGAGATTAATTAAAAACACTCCGAAAAAGAATAATACAAGCCACATACGGCGGCTCAACCGCCAGGTGGCGCAAAACCATTTCTTACGTTTTCTTTACAGGTTCACCTTTACGAAGGCTATGATGGAGGGCGTGGGAACAGTTCGAGCGCATCAAGGAACCTCTAGATATTCCCCTATAATCGTCCGAGTACACCCCGGATCCGAACAGAACTTTTGCATGCCCGGTATCAGCAGGTTCCGCAATCATATTTCTTTTTATCACATCACCTGTACTCACACGCATTGACGTATTACTCAAATACAACATGTGGATTTATGTGCTGCTCACCTACTGCTATCTCTTATTTAAAACTCTTTTGTTAAAGGCGGCTGCTTATCGCGATATGCCTTAATATGCCAGGGGCTTCGTCACGCCCATACTACGGCAAAAAAAAAGTCCGAACACCTTCACGGTAGTCCGGCACCCCGAACTTATAGCAATATATGCATCAACTCCGAATCATGTCTTGGGTCAATAGTTGGGTTTGCCCGGCTCCTATGTTTTGGTACCTTACGTTCCACTATATCGGCTAAGGTAGTACTGGGAGAACTACTGCGATTGTGTCCCGGTTCTTCCGGACGAGCACCTCAGTAGAGAAAGCCGAAAACTGACTGTCATGATGCAGCGAGAGCTCGTCAGCTGTTCGAGAGGTTCTAAAATCTTTAAGGATTCTTTCCACACAATGCTATAACCAATGTAGCGTGCGACGGATCGGCCTTTTCCGATCAGGTGCTTATAGAGCCCCTAGTGCGGTCTTTCGAACACCAGGGGCTGCGCCTACCTTCCTCGTAACAACTCCCATGGCTAAGTGAGAGCGATAAAGCCGTATAGTCTGATTGCCTGGTTCCCTATGCTGAGCACCTCCTTGAGGGACCCAAAACTGGGGTAAAGAGTGCTCAGGTTTATCCTGAACACCCCCGTACTCACTAGATGGGGGCGGAAGCTGACGACTGGCCGACTCTCTAGATTAATATATAAAACGGCCGCAGAGGACGAAAAACTTTCAAACAACAAGCAATAGATGATAAGAATGCTCTTGTTCACATATTACAAAGGACGAATATGACTGTATTTATGGAAATATAATGTCCTTGGTGCATTGCTCCGCCGCAAGACGGGCTCCTTTCAAGACATATTCACAATACAGTTCGGGCTTGCAGTGCTCCTTCCCCTCCGGTGGTCCCTCGGTGAAGGCATCAAATTTTCTGCATCCATCTTCCCCCAATGCACCTTGGCACGGGCGAAGGCCATTCGTGCACCCTCTATGCAGACTGACCGCTTGATGACTTCGAGTCGAGGGCAGGCACTTACAAGCCGCTTCACGAGCCCGAAGTAGCTGCTTGGAATCGGCTCAGCGGGCCATAGACGGATAATTAAATCCTTCATGGCTAATTCGGCCGCCTTGTGTAGCTCGACTAGCTGCTTCAGCTGATCGGAGAAAGGCACCGGATAATTCGGCGCCAGATACTGCATCCAGAAGAGCTTATTCGCGGTATTCCCCCTTCGTCTTGGTAGAATTGGGCGGCATCAGATATGCTGCGCGGCAGCTCCGCAAATACCTTCTGTATACATCAAAACTCAAGATTGTCAAATTTGACTTCCTCATCTCCTATACTTGCTTTTTTACAGAAAAATCCATACCAGCCTCAATCTTCCTCGCCTCTTGGATTTCCTTCAGGGCACCCTGGGCTTCCCCCCGGTCATCACTTGCGGCTTGGCGAGCCTGGGAGAGTTCGGATTCTTTCCTTGCTAAACTCTGCCAGGGTCTCGCATTTCTGCACGGCCTCTTGAAGCTCTCGCTCAGCCTCAATAACTCTGGCCTCGTGCTTCTCACGGAGCACCTGCTCTGCGGCTACTTTCCTCTCGGCTTCGGCCACATCCCTCTTCAAGGCCTCAATTTCGGCCGACGCCCCTAGAGCACATTATCAAAATATTGTTATCATGCACACTCATCCTTTTGTGCTACATAAACAAGGTTTTTACATACCTTTATTATCCTCCAGCTATCTCTTCACTTGGCCAAGTTCTCCTTCGGCCCACTCCAGACTACGCCTTAGTCCGGATACCTCTGCAGCTTGAGAGGCGGCAGTCGCTACAGATGCCTGCTGGTTAAAAAGAGTGATAAATGTCATCAAGCGAGTCTCCTGCGAACATGAATTTGATCCCATATCCGGTTCTCTCTTTCACCGAACAGTGTATCAGGGGCTACTATCTATACCATGACATTCTCCCAGAAACTCATAAAACATACCTCAAAGCCTCTTATGAGGCTGACACAGGATTCGTTCAGTCCACTCTCAGTGGACTGAATCTACTCAATCACCGCACCCATGAGGGCACGGTGCTCATCAATGATGGAGGCACCCTTCAGCGCCGTCAATAAAGTATCCGGCACCTCTGGTTTAACAGAGGCAGCTGGTGGATGGGACTCGGGGACCTTATGGGTCTCTAGAATCATGTCTGGCTTGGGTCTTGATTCAGGATGGCCCCCACCGTCGACACCCACGGGAGCTTTCTCGCCCGTGTAACCGGCCCCAGAAGTATGGCCTCCTGGTGCCGCCTTCGCGACCTTCTCCCCTCCTTCGTGACCTGGGTCCTTCTAGGACGAAACCTCGGTTTCCTTCCTACGTTTGGAGGAGGAGGCCTTCAGGGGTGTCCCGCTCCCCATAGCATCCGAACCCAGCAGATCTTCTGACGAGGATTGTTCGGCGCGGGGCTTCACTGCACTGAACAAGAAAAGCACAACTTAGACTAGAATGTGATGCCGTGACAAGTCCGGACGCATGAGTGTGTTCGGATGTTATACTTACGAGTTCACCAGGGGCTAGGCCCTGGGATCCCACTCCGGGCTACTATCGGTGGCACCGGTGGGCTCCTCTTGAAGAGGTGTTTTTCTCCTCTTGGGAGAATTGTCCTCCAAGGAGTTGGAGGCCGATCTTTTCTTCTTTCCCCCGCGGGAGATTCATCCTCCTCCTCCTCCCCGTCCTCTTCAAAGGAAGAATGGGCATGGGAGTCCTCGGATTTGGTGTCCGGGGGACCACAGCGACGGAGGCTGCCGCTGGTCTTCTTGGCTTCCTTTTCGGCCTTCTTCTTCGGCGCCTTATAGGGCGCCGGGACCAGCATCTTCGTCAGAAGTGGGCCAGCCGGTTCTTCTGGTAGCGGGGCCGGACAGTAGATCCGTCCCGCCTTCTTCGCCTAACCCTAAGAAATTTGGGGTAAACACTTCAGGCATTTTGTTAAAAAATATGCGAATGAAACACATGAACTGTCAACAAGCGATCACTTACCAGACTAGTCGGACGAGACAGTTGGTACCCGCGATCCTCGGGGGAGTCCGGCCATGCTTTCCGGACTTGAAAAGCACCTTCCAGATGTCCTTACGTGAAGAGCCAAAGAGCTCTGACAAGGTCTGGTGCTTGGCCGGGTCAAACTCCCATAGATTGCAAGCCCGGTGTTGACAAGGTAGAATCCGGCGAACTAACATCACCTGGACTAAATTAACAAGCTTAATGCCCTTGTCTTCGATGTCTTGGACACACGTCTGGAGCTCTGATAGCTCGTCAGACGAAGCCCAGCTCAGGCCCTTCTTGTGCCAGGACATAAGTCGCAGGGGGGCACTGGATCTGAACTTTGGAACGACGGTCCACTCCTTGCCACACGGCTCAGTGATGTAGAACCATTGCTGCTGCCACTCCTTGACGGAATCGCTGAAAGTCCCTAACGACCATGTAACATTGGGCATCTTGCTCACCATGGCGCCTCCGCGTTCGGCATGCTCTACGCTCACTACCTTGGGATTTACATTAAAAATCTTTAGCCACAAGACGAAGTGCGGCGGGACGCGGAGAAAGGCCTCGCACATGACTATGAATGTCGAGATGCTGAGGAAGGAATTTTGGGATAGATCATGGAAATCAATCCCGTAGTAATACATGATGCCGCGAACAAATGGGTGGAGGGGGAACCCTAGCCCGCGGACAAAGTGAGGAAGAAATACCACCCTCTCGTGGGGTTCCGGGGTGGGGACGATTTGTCCCACCGTCGGAAACGATGGCTAATTCTCTTGGCCAGATACCCGCCCCCCCGAAGCTTTTTGATATCCTTCTCCCGGATGGTAGAGGCTATCCACTTGCCTCCTTCTCTGGATCCGGACATCTTCGGGAAGCCTTTTTGGGCAGAGAAGAGGAGCGCTTGGGCACTAGGGCTCGAGCGGAACGAAATGGATGTATAGAGAAGGGCGTGGGTGAATGGGAAGGTTCTTATACCCTTATGAAGGCAGCAAAGATCCTGCGCCTCCCAACTTGCCCGCTAAAAATACTTATTCCTCCAAGCGCCATGATTGATGGCACGGTTGGGTTACCCACACCCGTATTAATGAGAATCCCACAATGGGGGGACACGATCTCTGCTTCGACGAGACATGCTGATAAAACCACCTCATGGTGTGTGCGTCGACGGGTTATGAAAACGGTTCGAATAATGACCGGGCCATGGTGTGAAATCGAGGTATAAAAAGCTGTCAGCAGTTTAGATTTGTGGAAAATTATACTCTCTATGGTGGTGTGTGGAATTTGTTTTGCAGAGCCGGACACGATCCTTGTGTTCTAATTCTTCTATGGAGTATTAGGAGAAGGAACCCGCCTTGCAATGCCGAAGACAATCTGCACGCCGGACTCATCGTCATTGAAGCCTGGTTCAGGGGCTACTGAGGGAGTCCTGGATTAAGGGGTCCTCAGACAGCCGGACTATATACTTTGGCCGGACTATTGGACTATGAAGATACAAGATTGAAGACTTCGTCCCGTGTCCGGATGGGACTCTCCTTTGCGTGGAAGGCAAGCTTGGATATTTGGATATGTAGATTTCCTTCTCTATAACCGACTTTGTCTAACCCTAGCCCCCTCCAGTGTCTATATAAACCCGAGGGTTTAGTCCGTAGGACAACAACGATCATAATCATAGGCTAGCTTCTAGGGTTTAGCCTCTAGGATCTCGTGGTAGATCAACTCTTGTAGTACTCATATCATCAAGATCAATCAAGCAGGAAGTAGGGTATTACCTCCATCGAGACGGCCCAAACCTGGGTAAAACATCATGTCTCCTGTCTCCTGTTACCATTAGCCTTAGACGCACAGTTCGGGACCCCTACCCGAGATCCGCCGGTTTTAACACCGACACTAGCCCCCTCCAGTGTCTATATAAACCGGAGGGTTTAGTCCGTAGGACAACAACGATCATAATCATAGGCTAGCTTCTAGGGTTTATCCTCTACGATCTCGTGGTAGATCAACTCTTGTAATACTCATATCATCAAGATCAATCAAGCAGGAAGTAGGGCATTACCTCCATCGAGAGGACCCAAACCTGGGTAAAACATCGTGTCCCCAGTCAACTGTTACCATTAGCCTTAGACGCACTGTTCGGGACCCCCTACCCGAGATCCACCGGTTTTGACACCGACATTGGTGCTTTCATTGCGAGTTCCGCTGTGTCGTCGCGATAAGGCTTGATGGCTCCCTCGATCATCTTCAATGATGCAGTCCAGGGGGAGGTTTTCCTTCCCGGACAGATCTTCGTATTTGGCGGCTTCGTACTACGGGCCAACTCGCTCGGCCACCCCTGGCCATCAGGTCAGGTTTGGAAGCTTGAACTATACTACCGACATCCGCGGAGACTTGTTCTTCGACGGATTTGAGCCCGTGACAGGTGCGCCGAACAGTCACGACGGGCATGACTTTTATCTACCATCAGACAGTATCCGGGAGATCACACCTGCCACTACAAAAAAAAGACACATCCGTGACATTTTGGGCCGAACGAATTTTTTTCTGTCATATATATGACAATTCTATGACGATAATTGTGACAAAACCCGGTATCATCATAGATGTGGTGGGCTCCTACTTCCATGACAAAAAATCATGACAGAAAATGGGCTTTTCATCCCGGGCGGGCCGGAGACGCAACTGAAGCGTGAAGATACAAGACTCAAGACTTCTGCCCGTGTCCGGATGGGACTCTCCTTTGCGGGGAAGACAAGCTTGGCGATCTGGATATTATATTTCCTTCCTTGTAAGCGACTCCATGTAAACCCTAGCCCTCTCTGTGTCTATATAAACTGGAGAGGATGGTCCTTAGAAGGCCGATCACAATTACAATCATACCATCATAGGCTAGCTCTTAGGGTTTGGCTCTACGATCTCGTGGTAGATCTACTCTTGTACTACTCATATCTTCAATATTAATCAAGAAGGAAGTAGGGTTTTACCTCCATCGAGAGGGCCCGAACCTGGGTAAACATTGTGTCCCTTGCTTCCTATTACCATTAGCCTAAGACGCACAGATCGGGACCCCATACCCGAGATCTGCCAGTTTTGACACCGACATTGGTGCTTTCATTGAGAGTTCCTCTGTGTCGTCACTTTGAGGCTTGATGGCGTCTTCAATCACCAACAACACGGTCCAGGATGAGACTTTTCTCCCCGGACAGATATTTGTGTTCGGCGGCTTCGCACTGCGGGCCAATTCGCTTGGCCATCTGGAGCAGATCGACAGCTACGCCCCTGGCCACCAGATCAGGTTCGGAAACTTGAACTACACGTCGGATATTCGCGGAGACTTGATCTTCGACGGATTCGGCCCTGCGTCAGGAGCGCCGGACAGTCACGACGAGCACGGCCTAGACTTGCTATTGGACAATGCTCGGAACATCATCCTGCAATAGCCCTGGATCTAAATCCGCAATAGGTTGCGTTGCCCAAGGACGGAGGGGTAGACCCCGCCCCGCAGGCTGCATACTCATCGGCGTTGGAGCCGAACACAGGTCTCACCTCTGTGGAGGCCTGTAACCCCGGACTCCCGGACTCATATCCGGTCGTTGGTTCCGGTCCGCACACTCTTGAGCCTGCCGAGCCAGGTTGGGCTCCGGTAATGGAGTTTACCGCTGCGGACATCTTTCAGCACTCGCCCTTTGGCGACATGCTGAACTCATTAAAGTCTCTCTCTTTGCCAGGAGGCTCTGGGCCAAACTATGTCCGGCTTGAGTGGGAAGCAGGCGACAAAGAAATTCGCTGCCCACCCACCACCCACTTCATTGCTACGATCGATGATTTAACCGACATGCTTGACTTCGACTTCGAAGACATCGACGGTATGGACGACGATGCTGGAGACGTACAGGAGCCACCGCTCACATGGCGGTGGACAACCACCTCTTCATATGATATATATATATGGTGGACACTCCGAAAGAAACTAATGGTGATGAGGCAACGGAGGATAACCCCTCCAAGAAAAAAGGAAAGCATGGCCGTCGCCTGCGCCGCTCCAAGCCCCGCCAAGGCAATACCGGTACCGGAGACGAAAACAATCCGGACGGTGCCGACGATGAATACAACACCAGACAAGCCAGCCAACCACACCAACAGAGACTGCTGGGTATATAAACAGGCCGGCAAAATAAACATCAAAAACAAGGACAAGGGGCTGCAGAGCGACGATGACGAGGAGCCCCGGCGTCCGAACATGGGGGGACAGAAGAAATTTCCCCCCAGGTGAAAACGGTCAACATGATCTATGCCACCCACATCCCCAAGTGGGAACGGAAGCGAGCACTACAGGACGTCTACGCAATGGAGCCAGTCGTCCCCTAATTCAACCCATGGTCAGCTTGTCCGATCACCTTTGATCGCAGGGATCATCCTACTAGCATCCATCACGGCGGCTCAGCCGCATTGGTTCTAGACCCAATCATAGATGGATTTCTTTTCACAAGAGTCCTTATGGACAGAGGCAACAGCCTGAACCTGCTTTACCAGGACACAGTGCACTAAATGGGCATCGATCCTTCAAGGATTAAGCCCACCAAAACCACCTTTAAAGGTGTAATTCCTGGAGTAGAGGCCCGTTGTACGGGCTCTATAACATTGGAAGTGGTCTTCGGATCTCCGGATAACTTTCGAAGCAAAGAGCTAATCTTCGATATCGTCCCTTTCCGGAGTGGTTACCACGCACTGCTCGGACGAACCGCATTTGCTAGATTCAATGCGGTACCACACTATGCATACCTCAAGCTCAAGATGCCAGGCCCGAACGGAGTCACAATAGTCAATGGAAATATGGACCGCTCTCTCCGTACAGAAGAGCACACTGCAGCCCTTGCGGCAGAAGTACAATGCGGCCTCCTCCGCAAGCCACCAATCCGGCGACGACAACCTCAAGCTCCGTCAAGCTCCGTCAAGCGAGACAGGATCAGCAGGCACGCCAAAAGCATGACTAGCAGTCCGGCCTCTGCTCAAATCCCATCAAAGCAGCATTCGTGCCACGCGTACACAATTACGCACTCAAAATACCATGGGCATAGGCGGAGGCGTAGCAGTGGCTCAGTCAATAGTATGGTATTGCTTCGTAACCTTTCCTTTTACCTTCAAGAACATTGATTTAGTGTAGCTTCTCCAGAAGAGCCGGATTGTCGGACTTACATAGGAGAGAAAGCCAAGGAGGCAACAGGCTTTGTGCACAGAAGGAAATACCCAGGTGGAATCTATTTACGATCGTTATACCTGCTTTATCTATCTGTACGTAGCCTGCCTCTGGATAGGGGATGTCAAATAATCCTATTTATATGCTCTTAATGTATTCATTGTAAACATACGCTTAAACGTATTATTCATCAATGAGAGATCATATATAGCATCATCTTATTATTCTTATTTGAGCATTTTTTTCTTACAAATGTATTGCATCCGTACACTTTGGTACGTTGAGTTTGCCAGGGGCTTCTTAGGGCACCCCATAATACGGCAAGACAAGTCCGAACACTTTCAACAGTGCGGCACCCCGAACTTATAGCATTATATGCATCATCTCTGAATCATATCTGGGGTCTACAGTTGGGATAGCCCGGCTCCCTTGCTTTGGTGCCTTACGTTCCGTTATATCGGCTAAGGTAGCGCAGGGAGAACTACTGCGATTGTGCCCTGGTTCTTCCAGACGAGCACCTCAGTACAGAAAGCCGAAAACTGACCAACATGATGTGGCGAGAGCTGGTCGCTGTTCGAGAGGTCTTAAGTCCTTAAAGATTTTTCCGCTTTAGGCGATAATTTGGTTTCGTCCGATCTAGGCGTATATAGCGCCCCAATTCGGCCTTCCGGATTCTAGGGGCTTTGGCGAAATTTAAAATTGTAGACTTCTATGGCTAAGTGAAAGTTATAAAGCCGCATAGTCCGATTGCCTTGTTCGCTACGCTGGACACCTCCTTAAGGGACCCAATATTTGGATAATGAGTGTCCGGGTTATCCACGAACACCCCAGTACTAGTTACATGGGGGCGGAAGCCGACGACTGGCCTACTTTCAGAATTTGATAAACAGCCGCACAGAAGGTAATATTTTAAATAAAAAAAGCGCTACATAGCGCAAGTAACTTCGTCTTTAAAATACAAACATGACAGAAGTGAATTCATTCAAAAATTATGTCCTTGGTACACTCATCGACCACGAGGCGAGTACCCTTCATAACACCATCATAATACTTCTCGGGAACGCGATGCGGCTTGCCCTCTAGCGGCCCGTCCTTCACCAGCTTCTCCGCATCCATCTTGCCCCAATGCACCTTCGCACGGGCAAGGGCCCGGCGGGCAACGTCAATGCAAACGGATCGCTTGATGACTTCCAGTCGCGGACAGGCAGTCACCATCCGCTTGATCAGGCCGAAGTAGCTGGTGGGCAAGGGCTCACCAGGCCACATCTGGACTATGAAATCCTTCATAGCCACTTCGGCCGCCTTGTGGAGTTCGACCAACTGCTTCAGTTGGTCAGTCAGAGGCGTTGAATGTTCGGCCCCAGCATACTGGGACCAGAACAGCTTCTCTATTGAGCTCCCCTCCTGGGCACAATAGAACTCTGCGACATCTGATACACTACGTGGCAGATCTACGAATGCCCCTGGAGAACTCCGGACTCGGGTAAGTAAAAGAAACGCCTCCTCCACATGTTTGCTTTGCATAAAGAATTTCTTACCCGCCGTTATCTTTTTTGCCTCCTGGATTTCCTGTTGTGCCCTCTCGGCTTCGGCCTTGCCGTCTTTTATACTTGTAAGGGCCTTCGCAAGGTCGGCCTCTTTTGCTTTAAGCCCATGCTCCACGGACCCGACCTTTTTGCTGAGCTCCTGGAGCTCTTCTTGTACCTCGCCCACTCGGGCTTCTTGCTTTTTGCGCTCCTTGCGTTCCAAGGCCGCCTTGTGTTCGGCCTCGGATAGCGCTTCCTTGAGAGACGCCACTTCGGTGGTGGCCTCTGTTACCAAATCACGACACTTCGTTGTTAGCATATTTAAATTTTATCTGTCATTCATTATATAAGAGAGGGGAATCATTCACCTTTGCTCTCTTCGAGTTGCCTCCTCGTGAGATTGAGCTCTCCGTGCGCCTGCTCCAGGTCCTATTTCAGTCCGGCGATCTCGGCCGTACGGACCGTAGCGGCAAGTAGCACAGCCTGCTTATTCAAAACTTATTGTTAAACTCCTGCGGATTATAATTGACCCTCCGTTTGGTTTTTCCTTCCGAACACCAAACAGAGTATCAGGGGCTACTACCTATCGGGTGGTAATTTCACACATTTTTACTACTTACCTCAAAGCCTGTTAGGAGGCTGGTGCAGGCTTCGATTAGTCTGCTCTGGGAGGACGAAACCTTCTGAATCACCGCACTCATGAGAGTACAGTGCTCTTCATCTATGGAAGTGCCGCGAAGCGCTTCCAGCAGACGATCCGATGCCTCGGGCGTAGCGGAAGTACTCGGCATAGACGGCTCACCCTCCTTAACGAGGGGCTGTCCGCCTGAGTCCGGAACCACGGGAGGTTCCGGAACGGTGTTTGGCTGAGAGTCCGGCTTACTGCGGCTCTCACCAACACGATCCGCGGGGACCTTGAACCCCGCATGTCCGACGTTTGGAATGCCGCCTTGGGGCGCCTCCAGATCCACCTCCCCCCACTCGGGGATCCTTTGGGACAACACCTCCGTGTCGTCCGCAGACCGAGGAGAAGTGGCCGTCGGGAGTGAGTTCATTGCTGACTCACTCAAGGACCCATCCGAAGACGACACCTCGGGATGGGCCCTGGCCGGACTGCATACAAGTTCGGCGTTATAACAAAACTATGAAGCAAAATTAGGATGGAGTGCGGATACTTACGATCGTACTAGGGGCTTCTTCCTGGGCAGCCACCCCTCCTCGCTATCGGCAGCAGTGGCGGAGTAGTCCAGAAGGGACATCTTTCCCTTCTTGGACGTCCCAGTCTCCCCTTCTAGGGTGGCCTTCCTCTTTTTCTCGCCCCGATACGGGGAGGTGGAGTTTCTTCTTGTTTTCCCCCGCCTCCGCGGGAGGAATCTGCCTCGTCGTCATCGAACGACAAGGGTATGATGACCTTGCACCGAGGGCCTCTCCTGGTCCCCTCGTCCACCCTCTCAGGCCCCTCGTCCTTTCTGGATGGGGCGGCCTCCTCTTCTTCTTCTTCTTCTTCTTCTTCCCCTTTGGGGGAGGAGTGCGCCTCATCATCTTCGGACGAGGCTTGTGCAACCTTACGTCGGAGACCCTTTCGGGTCCCCGGGGCCTTCTTATCGGCCTTCTTCTCCGACCCCTTGTAGGGCACCGGGACCAGCATCTTTGTCAGAAGATCATTAGCTGGGCCTTCCGGCAACGGAGCCGTGCAGTCAATCTGCTCTGCTGTCTCCACATAATCCTGAATAAATATGCACAATTACTTAAGGCTCCCCCATGAATGTATTGGGAAGAACCGAATCCGGTGGCAGCCTGAGAACTCACCTGAATAGGACGCCGTGTGGCATGGAGCCCACGGTCCTCGGATATGGGAGGAGGTACGTTAGAGGCCTTGAACAACACCTTCCACGCGTTTTTGTGCTTCATGCCATAGAGCCTCTGAAGCGTCTAGTGTTCGGCCGGGACGAACTCCCATAGATTAAATGCCCGCCTTTGGCACGACAGAATTCGACGAACGAGCATGACCTGGATCACGTTAACAAGCTTGATGTTCTTGTCCTTCATGCCCTTGATGCAGTTTATGAGTCTGGTCAGCTCTGTAGGTTCGCCCCAGGACAGGCCCTTCTGTTCCCAGGAGGTGAGCCGCATGGGGGTTCCGGATCGGAACTCGGGGGCCGCCGCCCAGTTGGCGTCGCGCGGCTCGGTGATGTAGAACCACCCCGACTGCCACCCCTTCACGATTTCCGCAAAGGAGCCATCAAGCCAGGTGACGTTAGACATTTTGCCCACCATGCCTCCTCCGCACTCCGCTTGCTGGCCGCTCACGATCTTCGGCTTCACGCAGAAGGTTTGCAGCCACAAGCCGAAATGAGGCTTGATGCGGAGGAAAGCCTCGCATACGATGATGAACGCCAAGATGTTGAGGACGAAGTTCGGGGCTAGATCATGGAAATCTAGCCCGTAGTAGAACATGAGCCCACGGACGAAGGGGTGGAGTGGAAACCCCAGTCCACTGACGAAGTGGGCAAGAAACACGACCCTCTCGTGGGGTCCTGGAGTTGGAATGACCTGCCCGCCGTCTGGTAGCCGGTGCGCTATGTCTGCGGCCAAGTATCCGGCCGCCCGAAGACTTGTGATATTCTTCTCCTTCACGGTGGAAGCCACCCATTTGCCTCCTGCTCCGGACATGTTTAACTGTGCGGAGAAGACTTGGACTAGGGCGCTGGAGCTCAAGGAGGCAAGAGTGGGCAAAGGAGGAAGAAGGCGTGGGTAAAAATGGGTAACTCTTATCCCTTTATAGAGGCGACGGAAGTGGTGCGCCTCCCCACTAGCCTGTTGAGAATCGCTTACTTCCCAAGCGCCACAATTGATAGCACGGGGGGATTACCCATACCCGTATTGATGAGAATCCCGTGATAAGGGGACACGATATCTGCTTTGACAAGACGTGTCAAGGAAACCGCCTTGCAATACGCGCTATGGCTGGTTGCGGAAAAATGGTTCGAATAATGACCCAACCATAAGGAAAAGTTGTCAGCTAAAGTATCATTCTCTCTATGGTGGTATGTGAATATCATTTTGCAGATCCGAACACGGCCTACGTGTTCGATAATAACCTTGGAGTATTTGGAAGGAGGAACCCGCCTTGCAATGCCGAAGACAAGACTACGCACCGGACTCATCATCATTGAAGCCTGGTTCAGGGGCTACTGAGGGAATCCTGGATTAGGGGGTATCCGGACAGCCAGACTGTATACATCGTCCAGACTATTGAAGCATGAAGATACAAGACTCAAGACTTCGGCCCCTGTCCGGATGGGACTCTCCTTTGCGTGGAAGACAAGCTTGGTGATCCGTATATTATATTTCCTTCCTTCTAACCGACTCCATGTAAACCATAGCCCTCTCCGGTGTCTATATAAACCGAAGTGGATGGTCCTTAGAAGGCCGATCACAATTACAATCATACCATCATAGGCTAGCTCTTAGGGTTTGGCCTCTACGTTCTCGTGGTATATCTACTCTTGTACTACTCATATCTTCAATATTAATCAAGCAATAAGTAGGGTTTTACCTCCATCGAGAGGGCCCGACCTGGGTAAACATTGTGTCCCTTGCTTCCTGTTACCATCAGCCTAAGACGCAAAGATCGGGACCCCCTACCCGAGATCCGCCGATTTTGACACCGACAACAGCTGCATGACATTCTTTGGGCCGTCCATGACGGAAAAAACCGTGGTAGAAGCAAGGGCGGGGAAAATTTCGGGGAGTTCCCGGTTACGGTGGGTGGTCGGGGGCCAAGCGATGCGCGTTTCTCTCGTACACGTACACGCGTGTATGCGAGGCATTGGCACTAACTAAACCCAAGCGAGGCGTTGGGCTCTAACTGAACCCGAGCGATTGCACTGCAGGCTACGCATTACTGAACCCGAGCGATCGATCGATGGGTGTTAACTGAACCCGATCGAGCGATTCCTTCGCTACTGCTGCTAACTGAAGCCGATCGATGCTACCTCTCTGGATGAACTGTGAGTGTTGCCGGGGGGGGGGGGGGTTGGATGAACAATGAGCGGTGGGAGTGGATGAACAGGACCCGTTGCATTGCCTCTGGATGAACAGGACCCCGATCGATCGAGCCGGTTGGGGCTGGATGAACAGGACCCCGTGGAGGGATGGATGAACAGGACGACCCCGTGGAGGGCTGGATGAACAGTAGACGGTGCAGGGGTGGATGAACAGTAGCCCGTGGAGGGGTGGTTGAACAGGCGCCCATGGAGAGGGGTGGTTGAACAGTAGCCGGTGGAGTAGCGCGCGGTGGAGGCTGGATGAACAGGAGCCCGTGGATGAACAGTCGCAGGTGGAGGCTGGAGGAGGTCGACGGTGGATGAACAGTAGCCCGTGGAGGCTGGAGGAGGTCGACAGTGGAGATGAACAATATCCCGTGGACTCCCGTTTTGCGGTATGCCACACCCCTCCCGATGAACAGGACCCCCGTTTTGACCGTAGCGCTCCAACACAAGTCTATTTCGTCCGATTTGCGGTACGCCACACCCCTCCCAATCAACATGACCCCCATTTCGACTGTAGGAGGTCCGTTTCCTCGGTTTTGCGGTACACCACACCCCTCCCGATGAACAGGATCCCGTTTCGAACGTGACCGGTCGAACACAAGGCCGTTTCCTCCGTTCTGCGGTACGCCAGGACTCGTTTCCATCACTTGTTCTGTCCAAGCCCTCCCGATGAACACGATGACGCATTCCGTTTTGACCTTGCCGGTTGGCTCCCCATGAACACGACGACGACGCTGTTTCTCTGTTCCGACCCAACCATGTACACGAGCCCTGGCCGTACGTATATATGCGCAAGTAGGCGTTCGAGACCCCTCCCGTATGTACACATACGTGGCCTTATTTTTCTTTCTTGCACACTGGTCGCTGTATGTACGTGTACATGCTATGTGCGCGCCTCTACATCGACACGTGCGCCCCTCTACATCCACCAGTATATATGTACGTACACGTTCGCGACCAGAATGACAACGCTACGTACGTCGACCAGGTGGGTCCCGACTATCAGGCACTTCCTTGCATGCGAAGATGTAGCTGGTGGGTCCCAGCAGTCAGGGGGGCGAATCATTTTTTTGCCCGGACGCACTTCCTTGCGTGCGAAGGTGTGGCTAGTGGGTCCTAGCAGTCAGGTGGGCGAATTGTTTTTTTTTCGGACGCACTTCCCTGCATGCGAAGATGTCGCTGGTGGGTCCCAGTACTCAGGGGGTGAATCATTTTTTTCCCGAACGCACTTCCTTGCGTGCGAAGATGTAGCTGGTGGGTCCCAACAGTTAGGGGGCAAATCATTTTTTTCACGAAATACGGTGGCCCGTCCAGTGGGTCCCCGCTGTTAGGTGGAGGAATAATTATTTTGCGCGTAATAAGGAGGCACTTCCTTGCGGCTGCCATGGACCCAACTGTCAGCTTCTCCACGTACAGTCCATGTCCGATGGAAGTCGTTCCTTGACCACATTGACCATGCTGTGCCGAGAGCACCACGGTGATGGACGACGGCGAGGCCTAGGAAGGGGACGACGCAGAGCCGGGGAAGACGCAGCAGTGGATGCACACACAGAGAGGAGTACGTGGGTCCACTGGTTCAGCTGCGCTGCCGTCGCCACAGAATAACGGGGGTGTGTGGGTGAGTCGATGGATGGCCTGGCCAGCGGTGGGAGTAGTAGGGGGCGGTGAGGCCTCCGCGGCAGCACAGCCGGCCACGGGAGGCAGGAGCAGGCGGCACGACCAGTGCTGCTTTGGGCGGCTGGAGGAAGAAGACCAGAGGTTGAAGAAGCACGACGGCCGTTGGATGGACATCGTACGGTCAGTACAGCTAGAATCGTTTATATTGACTAAGTTGACAAAGCCCTTGGTACATCATCTTAGTAGGCCCACAGGTCAGCTTCCGAAATGGTGTGCCCCAGATGTTAGGGGGAGGAATCATTTTTTGGGTGGGTGAAGCTAGAATATCCGAGATTGAAGAAGAAGCATGGCATCCGTTGGATGGACATCCAACAGCGAGTGCTGCTAGAACCGTGTGTTGACTATAAGTTGACAAAGCCTTGCATACGCGTCAACTCTGTTTTTTAGGGGACGCGTCAACTTAGTAAGGCCAGAAGTGTGTGGTAGAGAACTTATAGCTCATTTGAGATTTGTAAGAATGTTCAGCCCATTTTTGAATTCTAATGGAATTTACTATAGCCCATTTACAGTTTGTTAAAAGTACAGCCCATTTCAACCAACCGTTCAAAACAGAATTCAATAAAATTTCCCATGTTTTGATGGGATCCGAAATATTTTTATCCCAAAATTTGTAGTCAGATTAAATACAATTTAAATATAAATTTATATTACATAAAAATCCAACGAAACATTGCGCTTGTAGCAATTAATGAAATTAAAATTTTCACTATCCAAAAATAATATTTTATAAAGTAATTACGTGTTTGGTGCATTTTTTATAGTTACTGCCCAGTTTTTATAATTACATCCCATTTATTATTTCTTAAAGCCCATTTTCTTGTTATGCCTAATGCATCCTTCCTAGGAAAGATTTGTAGCCCAACGGGGCGGAGAATAACAACTTGACCTTGCCTTGGTATTCCTAAAAAAAAGTATAGCTAGGCTAGCCATTTTCAGCTTGAAAAAAATTAATATGTGGGCTAGATATCTGGCCTGGGCTAGACGGGCCACAGTCCGCCCAATTAATACCTGCAGTGATGTTTTCGTTGTTATTTAGAGGAGAAAAATTAATATCTGGGCTAAACATCGAAAAACTCTGAAGTGCTCACACCTCAATACACAAATACTGCTCGAGTTGCTTGGTCCCAGCTGTCGGCCGCTTCTTTTGCAATTCTCTCGTTTATTGACTAGTACATAGGTTGACAATGGTGTGGGACCATGATGTCAGGAAACCAGGAGGAAGCAAAATAAATTATAGTTTTATATATCTATATCTATATCTATATCTATATCTATATCTATACTAATATATAGTGTATCAGTTTTGAGATGGATCTAGAGCTTCAATCATAACCGTTGGTCTCCAAAATCCAAGGGCTAAGATCAGCCGGATTCGCCATGAACAGTAGACTGGTGTTGCCTTTGCTGTTCTAGAATATTCACGTGGCCCTTCTAGGGAAAACAAAGGCCCATATGCGATGCCTCATGGGCTATATTTTACTGCTTGAGTGCATGACGACTTGAGCCCAGATAAGAAGGTTTTAGAGGAGAATGGGAAGAAAAAATAATAGAGTAACATACAGTTTTTAATGAACCTCCAGCATTTTAGATGTGAATGTACACTTTTTTGTATGAATATTAAAAACAATTGTGGGTGGAATTCGATTTATCAAAATCACTCCATTATATTTTTTTCGAGTCACACTCCAAAATCACTCCATTCTTTTAAGACGTGCATTGCACGTGCATACATACTACTCCCTCCGTTCGGAATTACTTGTCTCGGAAATGGATGTATCTAGAACTAAAATACATCTAGATACATCCATTTCTACGACAAGTAATTCCGAACGGAGGGAGTATTATATAATAAGGAGGCATTTACGTAAGGCTATGGCCCTGGTGGGTCCCCATTGTCATCCTCTCCAAGTGAAGTCATCTCCTCGCCCGCGCGTGCTTTCCGTCCGAAACAGTCAGCGCCGCCCCGCCCTGCTTCCCGGTGCAGGCGATTGCTCCTCCTTCAAACGACACAAGTGCCGTCCGTCCGTCCATCTGCCGCCCACATTAATGATACGCGGTTGCCGAGGCAGCTACTCCGGCGCCACACGTCCGTCCCTCCGCCCGCCCACCATTGCTATATAAACTGCTGCGCCGGCCATAGCCGCAGTCATCCGCATCCGTTCCCTTTCTCCTGTCCATGCCACTACTGCCCACCATGGCTTCCTCGCGCTCCAGCGCTCTTCAGGATGGGCGGACGACAGACCACAAGGAGATGGCAGCCATTGTTGCCGATCGGCTGGCCGGCAGGCAGCCGGAGGACGACGACATCCCAATGGAGAACATGGTAGTCGATGATCCGGCGCCAACCCCCTCCTCCGCGCCATCCTCGCCGGTGCATTGCACCATGACCATCGGCAAGGCCCGCGCCCAATATATGGACAGGGTGAGGCAGATGCGCGAGGAGCAGTTCCGGGAGGCGCAGGCCGACGCCGCCTACAACCACCATCTCCTCCAGGAGCACCTGCAGGCAGAGGAGCAGATTGCCGCGGAGCAGGAGGCGCTACTCGACTCGTACCGCTCCGGCCACAAGGGCCGCCTCGAGCGCTGGCGGTACCGCATGCGGGTGGCGGAGGCTACGGCCGCCTACAAAGAGGCTAGCAAAGAGGGCGATGAAGCGGGCGAGGCGCTATTTGGCAAGACCGAGGACAAGGTAGAGGACAATGCCGGCTCCGACGAGTCCCTGCTCCGCTGGCGTCGACGAGGCCCTGCTCCGCCGAGGCTCCGCGGTGCCAACAACGAGGCAGAGGACACCGCCGGCTCCACCGAGGCCCCGCCCCGCAAACAATGAGGCAGAGGACATCGCCGGCTCAGCCGAGGCCCCACACTGCCGGCAACGTGGGGGAGGATTTCCACCGCTCCGCTGAGGCGCCGCCCGCCGGCAACGAGACAGAGGACATCGCCAGCTTCGCCGAGGCCCCGCCCCGCTGCTAATGAGGCCGTGCCACATAGAAAACGAGGAAGAGTAGAACACGGTAGGTCGCCGCCGCTCGGGTCCAAGTAAGGCCACCGCTGCTACCCTCCGGTTGAAGCCAAGCTAGGCGGGTTGACCATTGACGGCTGGTTAGCTTCTTGGCGGCGACGTGGAGCCGGAGAGGTGCGCTGGAGAAGAACGTTGCTTCTACTTAATTGCTGGTGCAGTTGGCTGACTGACACGTGGGCCCAACAGGCCACATGTTAGTTATGCAACTGCACCTGCAGTTAAGTCACTGAAGCTTCTGTTTGGCTCAACGGGACACAGGTGGGTAGCTTCGGTGAATTAATTATACCTCCAGCGCACCCCTTTTTAGTTGAAGAATGTATGAAATGTAATGAAATCCGGCATGTTTATATGAAATCCAACTATGTATGAATGAATTTATTTCGATTAGTTCGAATTCCTGTATCACAGGCATTGGATGAACATGCAAAACAATACGTACTAGCATTATTCCCAGGGTGATCACCTCGTTTGCAGTAGTTTCACATGTACTCCCTCCGGTCCTTTCTAGTCTGCATACAAGTTTTGACTGCAGTCAAAGTATCTCTACTTTGACCAATCTTATACAAAAAAGTATGCACTTTCACAATGTGCGAAGTAAAAAGGAACAGAAGGAGTACAAAGAGTTTGAGAAGCTTTTTAGCGTTTCTGTAAATTGCAATCAAACACACAGGCCTAGCAATTCATAGAGAACATTCAAAACAATCGATGATTATGCATCTCAGCGACTCACATGTCAGAGGCAATATTTACTTCACAACTAAAGAATAAAGAAAAAATTGATCGACGCTGCTCACACCAAGGGCGTCCCATTCGAAAATATCAAACGCATGTCTTAATATCAATGAGCAAAATTCGACAAGGTTGTCCCATTCCAAAATATCAAATGCCTACGATTCTGGAATGGGCAGGGTTTGCCATCAGTTCGGACATTGACATGGCACCTCGTGCTAAATAAACCAGTTGTTCTTTTTGTGTAGTTCCACCAAAATCAACCAAATTCGCGCGTAGCTTGTATGATTTTGCCCTTATATGTTGCAACGCCTTGAACTTATCGGCACCTCCTTTCTTGTGGTGGAAATGAATGAGTCGATGTATTCATGAACATTTTGTGCAGTTCCTATTGAAATCAAGCTGATCACCCCTGTTTGCACAAATACAAAAAAAGTGATTAGTATAAAGCAAACTGTACTATGAATTGACAGTTTAAACATGCACCTACATGGTCCATGTAGAGCACACTTTTAGAAAAATGGAACTCACTAGAAAGAATCCTAGAACAACATTGTACTCACACATCATAGCAAAAAAATGGAGATTTGTCAGTCCTTCTGAGCTGAAGTTAGTTTGGTCTTGTGGGGAGTAATGTAACCATCCTTCAACTGCTCCTTCTGATGAGAATCCTAGAACAACATTGTACTCGCACATCACAACAAAAAATGGAGATTTGTCAGTCCTTCCGAGCTGAAGTTAGTTTGGTCTTGTGGGGAGTAATGTAACCATCCTTCAACTGCTCCTTCTGATGAGAAGATAGACAGGGCTTCTTCATCCTGGCATAATCGGAACTAGTCACTTCACGTACTCCATATTCTTCTTCAGAGGAAGATGATCCTGTTGTGCAAAGACAAGAGGACAACTAAATGCTAGCATCCCTATTTGCTCGAAAAAAAGGAAAGGAAATATTTAAAACATTACAGATGAAACACTTCTCAAGGACAATACTAATTTTTCATGACAGTATCTAAACAGTAGCATAAAACCAATAGAGATGACAAAGCTCAATCATATGGATGAATTAGTGGGCGAGTACCAACCTTTGTCAGGAGGCTTATTGTGTAGAGCATACAGATCAAGCACTTCTCCGAAACCATCTGTTGCTATCTACTGTGGTGGCCGTGCTTACTATATACTCCTCGATTAGTTTAATGTTTCCAACATCTTTTTGTGCAGTTCCACTAAAATATATGGTATCTTGAAAGAGGATCCCTGTTTGCACAAGTAGAGATAATTACGTATTACATTAAGAGTGTCATCAAATCAGTGGCAAAACAATTGCTCATTCTAGCCATAGCAATAAATTAAGATGCAAAACTATATCATTACTTGTGTCATCACAGTTCCAGTGCTTCATTACAGCACTGGGAGTTGATTTTTGTTTTTCCGCTTGTTCTTCCCCTTCATCACTTGGTTCAATAACAGACAAGCTTCGCCTTCAATGTAAGATTTGGCATATCAATTAGGGAGCACAAGTATAGCACTAAACAATGACATTAATTTTCTGATGAAAGTGGCAAAATACATGCCAACAGTTGTGAAATATCCTTATCTTACCTCAATGGGATATTACGGTGCACATACAGATTGGAAGTCTTGTCTCCATTTGTGCTGTTCACTCAAATCAAGCAACATTATCATACAAGTAGCACAACATATGAAAGCACACTACAGAATCATGTGAAAGAAGGCTAGTACTGACCTCTCATGATGCGTAATTCAAACAACTCACAAGAAGAAGATCTGAACCAAATTTGCCAACATGGATGGGAAGTAAGATCTCCTCTTGTGCAGTTCCACTAAGATCAAGCAATCAAGCAACATTGTTGGTGTGACATTTTGGTTGAACTGCACAAAACACTCTTAAAACAAAAGTGTTTTGTGCAGTGCAACAAAGGGTCACAATGGCCACGAGGTGAAGTAGATAACCCTGTTTACACAAAGGCGCAAAGGAAACAATTAGTGGTCAATAACGGTGGATGACACAGAAGCCAACAAAAAGAAGCATCTACCTTATCTAAATGGGAAAGAAAGCGACAGTAGCATTTCTCAAATGGTGGCATTGATTAATATTAACATAGAGATTATATTAACAATAAAATTCGTTGAACATGTAATTTGCTTTTAACTTTGGCATTGCATCAATTTTCCAGCGGCATTATTAGAGGGTGTTTGTTTACACGGACATTTTGGTGTAGGGACTAAAAAAACTCCGTGTCAGTCCCATCTAAACCGAACAGGAGGGACTTTTAGGGACTAAAAGTGGGCATTTGGGACTAAAAAAAGAAGACCCCAAGGGAGTCTTTTAGGGACTTTTTCCAATAATTGCCCCTGCCACGCATCACACCTTGTCTCTATTAGTTCATTACTAGGGGTAACATGGTCCTTTAGCATGTCATTTAATAACCTCTAGTCCATGTTTAGTCCCTGGAACCAAGCAGGTAGGGACTAGGGAGTTTTAGCCAAACAGGGCTGTCAGGACCCCGACTCGATGCCACATAGGTCTAGCATGTAACACCTCATATTACTTTGCGGCCTCACGCACGGTATTCCCACGGGTGTCGCCTTACCTTTGCCCGGGACCGTTTGCGCCTTTTGGCACACGTATATGATAGTGTCGCTAGCACCCATATGATAAGGAGCCCGGGCTGACATGGCTAGTCGTAAACCTAAAGTGGCACAGACTTACAGGGACAGGCATCCATGACCCAGCAACGAACGTGTCGGTCATCAGCAAGTGGGTCCGGGCTGTAGCACTGGGCTAGCAGGACTCCGGTAAACCGGGCTGTAGCGGGCTAACAGGACTCCGGTACTCAACGCGTGACATTTCCCCGAAGGGACAGACACAGGAACGAAGAAGGACACATGCCGGCCAGCCTAAGTGTTCCAGAGCAGTAGCAAGCTACCATGGCTCAGTGGTAGCACTAGGAGACATTTCCCGGTAAGAGAGGCTACCAAGGATAAACAACTAGATAGTCAGATCCCACACATACCAAGCATTTCAATCATACACACAATATGCTCGATATGTGCAAATACAACAAGGCATCACAACATGACTCTATGACACAAGTACTTTATTTAAGGCTCAGAGAGCCATACATAACATACACAAAGGTACGGGTCACACGACCCAGCATTCAAGTCATACAGTCATACAAACCAGCAGCGGAAGTAACTTGTCTGAGTACAGACAACTAGTAAAATAAAAGAGGCTTGGAAAGCCTAGCTATACTACGTGGTCCTTCACAAGCTCAGGATCACCACCTGGCCTTAGCCTACTCATTGATGTCAACGTCTACGAAGAACCCATCAGAAGGGGTTGCAGCGTCTTCTGTAAAAATGTAAATTATAGCAACATGAGTACAAAGGTACTCAGCAAGACTTACATCAGATCCTACATACATGCACATTATCAAGAAGGGTTGGTGGAGTTGTTGCAGCAAGCCAGCTTTGACTCTTGGCTAGGCTATTCTACGAGACTCCAACTTGAAATGGTTTTGCGTACACGAGTCCACTACTCACCACTTCAATACACTACCGAGGATCCACCTTCGTCTTCCTACGGAAGAGCCATCCTCGGCACTCACACTTGTCTTGAGGCTTTTAGTAGTTTCCATTTACTTGTCTATGAACTGTATAGGCAACCAAGTAGTCCTTTACCACGGACGCGGCTATTCGAATAGATCATGATAACCCTGCAGGGGTGTACTTCTTCATACATGCTCTCACCACTTATCGTCGTTTACACGACATGTACTCGGCAACCTTCAAGCGGAAGCCCAACGTGGGTGTCGGCCACGACCTACCTAATCACCTAAGTCTCCAATCCAGGTTTATCGCCTATCCAGGTTCCATCCGCAGGGAGTCCGGCCGAGGTTTCCCATACGGCCCCGAACGATGTGTACAGGGGTCCGTGACACCTAACGGGTGCCCGGTATCCCCGGCCACGTACCTACCGCATCACAGCCCACCCCTACGGTCAGCGCTGTCCACGGCCTCCAGTAGGCTACAAACACCAGAAACTACTTGCAACTCCTGGACGGAGAACTAGGGTGAATAAGAAGCCGAGAGGGTCCATTGGTTTCGGGCCCAATGCATGGTAGTAGCTGATTCTTAAATCACACATACAGATCTCAGTGCTTAAGGTCGGCTTCAATGAAACAACCCACCATGTACTCCTACATGGCCTCTCATCGATACCTTTACCAAATCGTGTTCACCACACCACTCTCATTACCGACATAATCATTTCACTCTAGCCCATCACCCAGATGAACCAGACCTGACACGACTCTAAGCATAGCAGGCATAGCAAGGTACGAACAACACATACATATGGCTCAATCAATTCCTACACATGCTAGTGGGTTTCATCTAGTTACTGTGGCAATGACAGGTCATGCAGAGGAAGTGGGTTCAACTACCGTGGCACACAGCAGTTTGAAACGCGTTGTCTTAATGCAGTAAAAGAGAGCAGGAGCGAGAACATGGGATTGTATCGATATGATCAAATGGTTGGTTGCTTGCCTGATGGTTCGATGCACTGATACGGTTCTTTGTTAGGGTAATCACGGTACTCCTCGGAGACAGAACCTGCCGTAAAGAACACCGATACACAACCATCACCAAACAATGTGCAACAATATGATGCATGCATGAAACATGGCAATATGAGTGAGTTGGGCTAATGCAACTAAGCCCAGAAGGGTTTGAACCAATTTGAATCAAAGATTCAAATTTCAAACTCAAACATGGCCCTTTAAAGTGTTTTTCCTTGTTCTGCATTAAACATCAGGTTAACTTGTTTAATCATGCATGAAAATAGTACAGATGGATAGATTGTATTTTTCTGATCATTTTTCATATATAATTTGTCTGATTTGGAGTTACAGAATAAAAGTTATGATTTTTGAAGTTTAAACTATATTCTGGAATTTCCTATATTAGATTCATTCCAGAAAATCAATTACTGCGTCAGCCTGACGTCAGTGTGACGTCAGCAGGTCAACGGGACACGTCCGGGTCAAACCTGACAGTGGGTCCCGCGTGTCAGTGTGATTAATTAAACTAAAATTAATTTAAACTAATCCTAATTAGTTAACAGGGCTGGGCCCCACCTGTCATTGACTCAGGAGAGTCAACCAGGGCCCACCCATGGTCAAACCCGGGTCGGCTGCATCGGAGTTTAGCCGCCGGCGAGCCCGACGCGGCGGCGGAAGTGGTTTTGGCCGTTTCGGCCACCAAATGGGTCGCGGAGACCACCGAAGTGGAGCTGAGGACGAGCCGCAGCTCTTGGTGGAGTCCGTTGGGGTCGGGGTGGCCGGAGTTGGCGTCGGCGACGACTTTGGCGGCCACCGGAGTTCGGCCAAAGTCGAACTTGTCGCTAGGGGGATCGGTGAGGTGCGGGGAGTAGCTAGTTAGGTGCTACGTGACGCGGTGAGCATGATGGACACCGTGGAGTGGCCAGAGGGTGACCGGGAGCACGTCGGCGACGAGCTCCACGGTGGTGGGTGCGGTTGAGCTCCGGGAGGTCGCTACACGGCTCGGGAGCAAGAAAAGGAGGGAGGGGAAGATGGCTAAGCTCACGGGGAGTTCGACGAAGCCCTTGGTGCGGCCGGGGACGGACCGGAGCGATGACGGTGTTGAAGGGGATCTCCGGCGACGGCGGTTCGGGCGAGGTCGTTGCGGTGGACTCGGGCGTTGCGAGCGCTCGGGGCTCGGCTTGCTCGATGAAGTGGACAGCGGCAGAGCTCCTGGACACGACGAGAGGACGCACGGGCGGCGGGGAGCACGGCTACGACGTAGGCACGGCGGTGGTGGCGTCGGTCATGGCGGGGGAGCGCGGGGGGGAGGAGCTGGAGAGGAGAGGGGGTGTCTGGGGGGTTCGGGGGAGAGAGGGGGAGCGATCCACGACGTCACCGGGCGAGGGGAGCGGCGAGGCGGCGAGCAGGTGCGTGGCGCGCGCTGCGGTCGCCGTCGGGCACCTGCCTGCCTGCCTGGCCGGCAAGCAGCTCGCTGGAGCGGCGCTGGGCTGGGCCGGTAGGTGGGCTGGGTGCTGGCGCCAGGTAAGTTTTTCCATTTTTCTTTGTTTTCTGTATTTTTAATACTTCTGCAACTTTGTTGAATTATTAAAAATACTTAGGCAACTCCTAAAATCACCAAACTACTCCTGGTCCATAGTTGGATTATTTCCAACATGAAACATTTTAGTTTGGAGATATTTGAGCATTTAAATATTTTACATAATTTTAAATGCCCAAATTCAAATATTTATGATTTAATTCACAAACCCTAAGATGGCCTAGGAAAATGTGCATCACTTTTGGCAGAGGTTCTGAACCAAGACAAAAATGATGGGCATTTTAGAAGGGCATTTCAGGTTCATTGAAAAAGTTTTTAGTAAACCCTAATTGGTTTCAGAGGGGACTGGGGGGTTCTGTCATCCCCATTTCAGGTTTCTGATGAAAGATTAAATATGATGCAACACTCTAATGCATGAACTAGCTAGGGTGTGACAAGGGCCTTAGATTAACAACAACTAATGAGTTGCACGTGACAGTGGACGCACCAGCACCATGTGCATCTACCGATGTACTGTGGTCATGCACAGTCTATTGCAACAAAGAACAAACAACCAAGGAGCATATTTGTGTTGGTCCCAGTTTTTTTATCTTTAGACACCTTTCCCTATGTGAGCATAGCAAATCTAGTCCTGATCAAACTCTACAGCCTTGTCCCCCAGAACAAAAGATCAGTTCGTTACAGATGTGCATACTGTGTTTGTCATTGTTTTCCCTTTTCGACCAACGTAGGTGCGGGATAGCCAGTCTGTACTAGTACTTTCGCCCCTTCCTTTCCTCTTTGAACCACGTCCTAGATTTATGCGATACAAATTTCCCCACTACTTTCCCCAATTCCTTTCCTCTTTGAACCACATCCTAGATTCATGCTATACAACTTTCCCCCTTCATTTCCTCTTTGAATCACGTCCTAGATTTGTGCTATACACAACTTTTCCCACTACTTTCCCCCACTCCTTTCCTCTTTGAACCACGTCCTAGATACATGGTATACATGCAGCTAGAGCAATGCATGTGGAGTAAGTAAATTATACCTTAAGGTTCTTGGGGCGTGGTTCAGTGGGTGACGGGGCGGCGGCGAAGAAGAAGGGGTCGGAGGCCCTCCCGCGGCGCCGCTAGTGAAAGTGAACAGCTGTGCCGGTAGTGGATTCCCTCCCTCGCCGATGGTGACAGCGTTAAGCCTCCTTCCCTTCTCGGCGGACGGATCCTGCCGGCTCTTTGAGCAGCAGCGAGGGGAGAGAGAGGCCAACGAATTCTTGTTTAGATCTGGAGAGGGCGAGAGAGTTTGAAGAGAGCAACTACAAGCACTGAGGCTCTAGCGTGTATATATATACTAGAGAGAGAGAGTGTGAAGCATGCAAACCCTAGAAAACAAGTGTCGAGGCTGCAGCTTATACGTGATGAGGTGATTATACGGTGACTACGGTCACTACGAGATCGTATAGCTCCGTATCCATCCATTTTGACCAGTCAAAGAATCCTCCTGGCACAAATTATGCTCAAGTGTAGTTATCGAACCCGACACCTCAAGTTTGATGAGCGAACATGCTAACCAGCTACACAACCCTCCCATTATGTTCAACGAGAGGAAGATAACCTTTTATACATTCCTGCATTCGTGGCATGCCGTGTATTTTTTTGTGTGTGTGGGAGTCATTAGGATTTCAATCATAATCGTGTCATCTTTGGTGGTAAGACTATCCACAGTGGTGCAGAAATAATGCAGCCTTAGTCACCTTACCTCTCTCCACGTAGTACGTTGGGTCCCACCAGTAAGAGGGTGAAACAAACAAATTAATAAGAGAAATTAAAAGCGCCAGCGGTGTATCTTACCTCACACATCTCGCTACTGCTCGGGAACACTGTCCAATTGATCCCTTTGTTCGCTCACGTACTATTTTAAGTGAATCCTTATTATAACATGCACACAATTTTGGGCACTTGTATTCGACTTAAGTCAGTGTGCCATCGTATCTCGTATACTTACTACTCCCTCCGTCTAGGTGTAATAAGTCACGTTAGAAGGTGCAACGGGACCAAGGTGTGTGCGTGTGCGTGTGTGTGTTTAACAGCATGTGTGTGTTAGAGAGAGCGACAGATCGACATAATCCTACAGAGAGATGGTGTGTAGTGTACGATTTTAGCCGCGAGAGTCGGTGCATCCTCTCATTTCCGGGCGTGTCCGGTAGGGACATGCGGACAGCTGCCACGCCCGCTCCTGAGCAGCCTGGCCCACCCAAAGCCCATCCATCGCCCGCGCGCGCTTCCTGCCCAAAACGGTCAGCGCCGCTCCAAAGAATCGGTGCCACATTCATGCCTGGGCAGAGCGGACGCGACTTCTCACTGGCGCAAGAGTGATGGTTGCTTCGTCCGTCCAACTTACTGCTGGGTCTATGTGATTTGACGGCTCATTGGCCTTTATTACTGAGGTGGAAGGACTGCTGGATGTCCCACGCTTTCGGCGAAAGGAGGTACTACTATATTACAATTTTCTCCATTCTTACAACAGAGGAGTGCAAGAGCAGTGAAAACACACAGTCTCAATGATTACATGGCCCACCTCACACTATCACCATATTTTCTGGACACCGTGCGACACCTAACTCTTTACATAGTACTCCCACTATTCCTAAATATTACTAGATGACTTCCCGCGCATTGCCACGGAACAGCCGTATATCTCTCTGCGCAAAATTATTGATTTCATAGAACTAAAAAAAACTCTATAACCGCATGACAAATGTGGTAGCCAAACTAAATAAACTCCCATCATCATTTAGATCATCCCACGTAAGGAAAAAAGATCAGCCAACTCCTACTGCATAATGGGATTATATTTTTCTTTTTGACATGTTAATGGGACTTAAAAGCTCACTTATATGCATGCTACTGGTGCATGCTTGCATGCAGACATGTTGATGTGATTTAAAACCCACTCACATGCATGCCACGACATTTCTGCATGCTTGCATGTGGCTTAGTGTGGAGCCTCTCAACATCTAGATCAGACGGCTATTATGGACTGATTTAGTTCATCTAACAGCTACATTAATTTTGATAATGTGGCTCAAGGAGAGGATAGAGAATTCCTAGTAGTGGGGGCTAGCTATTACTAGTAGACAAGTCTTTGTAGAGATTCCACTAGGTGAACTACATATGGAACAAAATGAATGAATCTACACTTAAAATGCATCTATATACATCCGCATGTGGTTCATGGTGAAATCTCTACAAAGACTTATATTTAGGAAAGGGGGAAGTACTAGTATAGTACGTACTGTAATTTATTGGCGAGATAAATTTGTACAATGCTATGAAGCTTCCAGCTTACATGTATCTTGCGTCCAAGGTTGCCCGTTGCAACATTTCATCAAATACAAAGGAGACTAACATGCATGCTATTGCATCTCAATGAATGAAAAATCGTAGCCAATATGTACTCCCTCCGTTCCAAAATAAGTGTCTCAACTTTATGCAAACTTTAGTACAAAGTTGTACTACTACTAAAGTTGACACTTATTTTGGAACAGAGACAGCTAAAGAAAAAAAAACGATCCATGCAGTCCCTAGCCCTTGAACCGTAAACCCTAACCAGGCTTAAATTTGCTGGCAACATTGGAGCTACCCAAGAAATGAAGTTTGCAACCCTATGACCATCTGATCATTTTGTGCAGTTTCACCAAAATCAAGATGAGCATCCCTGTGGCAAAGAAATTGAAGAAGCGTGATTAGAATAAGATTACTGGGACTACTTGATTCACAAATACAGTATGTAAAAGCCAGTAGAGCTATGTGCGGGGCAAAGAAGTAGAGAAATATCCACAGGGAGTGATGTGGGTAGTTGGAGCAGTGGTGCAAGCCGGCTGTAAAGGGAGTTGTACCTGAGGGACGTAGCTCAACCTTGAGGAGGGCAGCAGGAGGCGGCAACTGCCCACGTCGCGGCAGTGAGCAAGGGACGAAGGCAACCTCACCGGCTTTGTGAGAGAGAACGGCGGGGACCCCTGATCGGGACGTTCCGATAGTGGGTTTTCACCGTCGGTGATAGCGACCACATCTACACTAAGCATCCACCACTTCCCCAAGTGGACGTGATCCACCGGGATGTTAGAGATGTGTCCACAGTCGTTTTGTGCGAGAGAGTGTGAAGAGAACAACCCCAGCAAGCAACCGTGTAGGCTGGCCCGTCCTGACTATGTATATAGTGGAGCGGTTTCCTTTTCTGTCCATATGAACCTATCATATTGCGTACGTGCCACTTAAGAAAAAAAACTTTATTTATAAATGACGCGGCAGCTACTACTCGTTCTCCTATAACCTTGCACTTGGCATCTCCAAAATATTAACCTTGCGATTGGCTCTTCGCCTCTTTGGGAAGTCGAGCAATAATGGTAGTGCAGTATATGTCGTTCTGGCTATATGAGATCGAATGAATTGCTGCACGTCCACCACGTGGGCGAGGGTCGAGGGGTGAGGGAGAGTGCTACATATGGAGCAAAATGAGTGAATCTACACTCTAAAATACGTCTATGTACATCAGTGTTTGGAGTATGTACTAGTAGTTCTTATTGAAATCTACTAAAGGACATATATATTCCAAACAATATGATATAATCTCTATAACCAAGGTATTAGTAGGGACGAGGAGTGAGAGAGTCCTGTGTAAGGGGGTATTCGGACAGCCGGACTATGTACTTTGGCCGGACTGTTGGACTATGAAGATACAAGATTGAAGACTTCGTCCCGTGTCCGGATGGGACTCTCCTTCGTGTGGAAGGCAAGCTTGGCGATTCGGATGTAGATCTCCTTCTCTGTAACTGACTCTGTGTAACCCTAGCCCCCTCAGGTGTCTATATAAACCAGAGGGTTTAGTCCGAAGGACACAACAACAACCATACCATAGGCTAGCTTCTAGGGTTTAGCCTCTATGATCTCGTGGTAGATCAACTCTTGTAATACTCATATCATCAAGATCAATCAAGTAGGAAGTAGGGTATTACCTCCATCGAGAGGGCCCGAACCTGGGTAAACATCGTGTCCCTAGTCAACTGTTACCATTAGCCTTAGACGCACAGTTCGGGACCCCCTACCCGAGATCCGCCGGTTTTGACACCAACATTGGTGCTTTCATTGAGAGTTCCTCTATGTCGTCGCTGTGAGGCTCGATGGCTTCTCCAACCTTCAACAACGCCGTCTAGGGTGAGACTTTTCTCCTCGGATAGATCTTCATGTTCAGCGGCTTCGCACTGCGGGCCAACTCGCTTGGCCATCTAGAGCAGATCGACAGCTGCGCCCCTGGCCATCAGGTCAGGTTCGGGAACCTAAACCACACTGCCGATATCCGCGGAGACATGATCTTAGACGGATTCGAGCCCATGTCAGCAGGGCCAAATGATCGCCACACGCATGACTTGGATCTGCCATCAGACAGTATTCGGGATATCGCACCTGCCATGGCTCCAGACTTTGATCCAAAGAAGATCGTTCCATCCGAGGACGGGTGGGTGGACCCCGCCATGGAGGCCGCACACCTATCGGCGTTGGAGCCGAACACAGACTCCACTTCTAAGGAAATCTGTGTCTCCGGACCCTCGGACTCGTCTTCGGTCGTAGGTTCCGGACCGCGTGCATCCATGCCCATCGAATCTGATTGGGCTCCAATTATGGAATTCACCGCCGCGGATATCTTCCAGCACCCGCCCTTCGGAGACGTGCTAAATTCATTGAGGTCTCTCTCCCTGTCAGGAGATTCCTGGCCGAACTATGTTTGGCTCAAGTGGGAAGCAGGCGATGAAGAAATTCGTCACCCACCCACCACCCACTTCATAGCCACGGTCGCTGATTTGACCGATGTGCTTAACTTCGACTCTGAAGACATCGACGGTATAGACGACGATGCGGTAGAAGAACAGGAACCACCGCCCACAGGGCGCTGGACTGCCACCTCTTCATATGATATATATATGGTGGATACTCCCAAAGAAAACAATGGCGATGAGGCAACATGAGATAACCCCTCAGGGAAGAAATCAAAGCATGGGCGTCATCGGCGCCGCTCCAAGCCCCGCCACAGCAACACCGGCACTGGAGAAGAAAACAATCCAGATGGCGCTGAAGAGGAATACAATCCTGATCAGCCTACCTCCAAGCAGGCCCAACAAGAACACGGGCAGGTCAGCCCAGATGAACATGCAACAGATGGATACTTGGAGGACAATAACTATATGCCTCCCTCCGAGGACGAGGTGAGACTCGGTGACGATGAATTCGGCGTACCGGAGGATCCCATAGAGCAGGAGCGCTTCTAGCGCCGGCCTATAGCCACTGCAAGAAGCCTAAAAAAGAAGCAGAAGCTACAAGACAGACGGACTGAGGTCCGGGCAGCCGAGGAATACAGACTCGAGCGCCGAACAAAATGCTACCCAAAGCGTAGGCTGCTACCTCAATTTGAGGAGGACTAAAAGTCAAACGCCAGCCTACACCCCGCCACCAACACACTACGACCAGGGGATACTCACAAGACCAGCAATACATGCTAAACAACAACATAGCAGACGCCCCAGGTGCATCAGCAGCCAGGAACAACATCTACAAAACTCGGCGCAACAAATATAGCGCCCCAAGACGAAGGATAATGCCCAGGACATGACAGTCCATATAGGAGCCAGTAGCCCTCAGCCCGTTCAGCGGGAGAAGACTCCTCAAAACATTAATTCAGGCCCATCCAGCCTGAGCCGCATACTCGACCGCCCATGTCAAATTCACGGTACCCCAGGAACGGCAGCCAATCATACCAATAGAGAATGCTGGGTCTTTAAACAGATCGGCAAATCGGCGCTGGAAACGGTAAGTAGGGGTCTCAGAGCAAGAAGCCCAGATCATCAAACAATACAGGGCAAAAGAAATTTCTTTCGCCAACCAAAACCGTGAACACGACAAGCACCACCTACATAGGAGCGGACGTGCACTCTCCAGGGCGACAACTCAACAAAGGAAGTTGCCCCGTCGTATAAAAATATGACCGATCATCTTTGATCGACTAGACTATCTGGCCAATATCAATCAGAGGTTGGCCTTCGCGCATAACTGGACCGACGACATGGAATCAGCTCGGACGCTCAAAGGGGGAATTTTCAACCCACCCGAATACAATTCGGATACTACTTCGGATCTGCGCACAGCTCCCTACCACCCGGTCCCAACAGGTTCTGCCGTCATGCCTCTCTTTTATAACATGCATCGTACTCATACGCATAGCTATATTACTTGAATACAGCATGTAGAGTCATTTGACACTTACCTTCTATCATTTCTCATCGACATTTTGTCATAAACGGCATCCGAATATCGTGTTATGCCTTAAAACGCTAGGGGCTTTATTGCGCCCGCACTATGGCAACAAAGTCCGACCACCTTCTTGGTCGTTCGGCAGCCCGAACTTATAGCATTATATACATTAGCTCTGAATCATGTCTTGGGTCATTAGTTGGGTTTGCCCGGCTCCCATGTTTTGGTTCCTTAGGTTCCGCAATATCGGCTAAGGTAGCTCTGGGAGAACTGCTGCGAGTTTGTAGCGGTTATTCCGGACGAACACCTCAGTAGAGAAAGCCGAAAACTGACTGTCATGATAAGTTGAGAGCTGGTCAGCTGTTTGAGAGGTTGTAAAATCTTTAAGGATTTATTCCGCATAATGCCATAATAAAATGCTGAGTGCGAAGGATCGGTCTATCGATCAGGCGCTGTTAGAGCCCCTCGTGCGGTCTTCCGAACACCAGGGGCTGTGCCTCCCATACTCGAATTCCTATGGCTAAGTGAGAGTAATAAAGCCTTATAGTCCGATTGCCTAGTTTGCTATGCTGAGCACCTCCTTTATGGACCCAAGAATGGGGTAAAGAGTGTTTAGGTGTATCTCGAACACTCCCGTAGTTCCTACGTGGGGGCAGAAGCCGACGACTGGCCAACTCTCAAGACTAATATATAAAACGGCCGCGCAGGAATAAAATTTTCACATCACATGCAAATACATAAAAGTGACTTTGTTCTGCCTTACAAAGGACAACATGACTGCCTTTAGGGAAAAATAATGTCTTTCGCGCATTGCTTCGCCACAAGGCGAGCCCCTTTCAGGACTCCATCATAATATAATTCGGGCTTGCGGTGCTCCTTCCCCTCTGGCGGCCCCTCGGTCGTCAGCTTCTCATTATCCAGCTTCCCCCAGTGCACTTCCACACGGGCAAATGCCATTCGTGCACCTTCTATGCAAACCGACCGCTTCATGACGTCCAGCGAGGACATGCACTCACAATTCGCTTCACGAGCCCAAAGAAACTGCTTGGAATAGGCTCGGCGGGCCATAGCCGGATAACTAAATCCTTCATGGCTAGTTTGGCCGCCTGATGCAGTTCGATCAGCTGCTTCAGCTGGTCGACAAATGGCACCGGATAATTCGACACCAAATACTGCGACCAGAAGAGCTTCTCCGCAGTCTCCTTCCCCTCAGCTCGGCATAATTGGGCAGCATCAGATATGCTGCACGGCAAATACGCAAATGCCCCTGGAGAAATAAGGATTCAATGGGTCACCCTGAATCTTTCCTGCTATCGCATATAAATCGCTTTGAATAAGAAACAGCCTTACTAGCCGCAATCTTCCGCGCCTCCTGAATATCCTTCAGAGCAGCCTGGGCTTCCTCCCGAGCATCATTTGCAGCTTGGAGAGCCTGGGCGAGTTCGGATTCCTTCAATGATAGACTCTGCTCCAAAGTCTTGCTTTTCTTCACGGCCTCCTGAAGCTCTCGTTCAACTTCAATGACCCAGGCATGGTGCTTCTCACAGAGAGCTTGCTCCGCGGCTGCCTTCTTTTCGGCCAAGGCAACAACCTTCTTGAGCGTCTCAATTTCGGCATTTGCCCCTACAGTGCACGATATAAATGCTTTAATTAGACACAACTACTTGTGCTAAAACTTACTTAAAGTTTCAACATACCTTGTTTATCTTCCAACTGCTTCTTTACTCGGCCGAGTTCCTCTTCGGCCCGCCCCAGACTCTGCTTGAGTCCGGACACTTCCGCATTGTGAGAGGACGCAGTTGTTGCAGACGCCTGATTCATAAAGAAAGAGATATATGTCATTAGCTGAGTCTCCTATGGACGGAAGTTGGATTCCCTGTCCGGTTCCTGTCCTCACCGAACAGTATATCAGGGGCTACCATCTATAATATGAAAGTCTTCGAAAACTTCCTAAACACGTACCTCCAAGCCCTTCATAAGGCTGATGCAGGATGCACTTAGTCCGCTTTTAGCAGCCTGAATCTTTTATATCACCGCGCCCATAAGGGCGCGATGTTCATCGATGATGGAAGCGCTCTTCAGTGCTGACAATAAGCTGCCCGGCGCCTCTGGTTGGACAGAGATCGTAGGTGAAGCAGGATCACCCCCTCCAGTTAAGGGGGGCTGCCTTCCTGATCCCAGAGCCTCAAGGGTCTCCAGGACTGTGTCCAGCGGTGGTCCGAATCCAAGATCGCCCCCGCCGTCGATGTTCATGGAAACTGCCGCTCTCGTGTGTCCGGCCCCTGAGGTACGCCCCCCTGGTCGAAGCCCTTTTGGGACGACACCTCGGCGTCACAGCCAGGCTTCGGGGAAGGGGCCTTTGGAGGTGTCTTGCTCTTGAAGGCATCGGAGCTCAACGAATCCTCCGATGAGGACTGTTCGGCGCGAGACCTTGCCGGACTGCAGAAAGTATGGCGCAAAGTAAAATATTACACTTCAACAATCCTGGACCCATAGGCATGTTCGGATGACGCATACTTACGAATCTACCAGGGGCTCGACCCTGGGATCCCACTCCGGGCTGCTGTTGGTAGCCGTGGTGGATGCCTCTGGGAGAGGGGTTCTTCCCCTCTTAGGCAGATCGGCCTCCAGGGATGACGAGGCAGTCCTTTTCTTCCCTCCCTCTACAGGAGACTCGTCCTCTTCCTCCTCCTCCTCCTCCTCGTCCTCTTCGGAGGAAGGATGGGTTCCAGAGTCTTCGGACTTCGTGTCCAAAGCACCATGACGACGGAGGCCGCCCCGGGTCTCTTTGGCCTCTTTGTGTGCCTCTTTCTTTGGCGCCTTGTAAGGCGCTGGGACCAGCATCTTCGTCAGAAGTGGTCCGGCCGGTTCTTCCGGCAGCCGGGACGGACAGTGTATCTGCTCCGCCTTCTTCATCCATCTCTAAGATAATCACGGAAAGCATGTTAAAGTATCTTCTTCGGGACGTGTCAATAAAACACATGGACGGACAAAACATAAGGGTGACTTACCGGGCTTGCGGGGTGGGACAGTTTATACCCAGGGTCCGCGGCGGAGTCCGGCCACGGTTTGCTGGACTTAAAAAGCACCTTCAGATATCCTTGTGTGAGGAACCGAAAAGCTCCCGCAGGGTCTGGTGCTTGGCCGGGTCATACTCCCACAAATTACAGCTTCTGTGCTAACAAGGAAGGACCAGGCGGACCAGCATTACCTGGACTATGTCAACGAGTTTGATGGCCTTGTCTTCCATGCCTTTGACGCGTGTGTGGATCACCGACAGTTCGTCGGACGATGACCGGTCCAAGCCTTTCTTGTGCCAGGACGTAAGCCGCAAAGGCGCTCCAGATCAAAACTCAGGAGTAGCGGCCCATTTTTGCCGCACGGCTCAGTGATGTAGAACCACTGTTGCTGCCACTCCTTGACGAAATCATTAAAAGTACCCGTCGGCCATGTGACCTTGGGCATCCTGCTCACCATGGCTCCTCTGCACTCGGTGTGCTCACCATTCACCACCTTGGGCTTCACGTTGAAGATCTTCAGCCATAGTCCAAAGTGTGGCGAGATGCGGAGGAAGGCCTCGCACACGACGATAAACATCGAGATGCCGAGGAAGGAATTGGGGGATAGATCATGGAAATCGATCCCATAATAGTACATGATGCCGCGAACAAAGGGGTGAATGGGAAACCCGAGCCTGCGGATAAAATGAGGGAGGAACATGACCCTCTCATGAGGCTCCGGAGTGGGGACCATCTGTCCCGCCGTGGGAAGGCGGTGGCCGATTTTCTTGGCCAAGTACCCGGCCTCCCGGAGCTTTTTGATATCCTTCTCCTGGACGGTAGAGGCCATCCACTTGCCTCCCGCTTCGGATCCGGACATTTTCGGAGAGCCTTTGTTGGTGGAGAGGATGAGCGCTCGGGTGTTAGGGCTCGAGCGAGAGGGATTGTACGAGCAGAAGGAGAAGGCGTGGATGGAAATGAGGGGGCCTTTTCCTCTTTATAAAGGCGATGAAACTTTGCGCCTCCCCGCTTGCCTAATAAAACCTGCTCGTTCCCCACTCACCGCGTTTGGTGGTAAAGTTGGGTTACCCACACCCGTATTGATGGGAATCCCGCGATAAGAGGGACACGATCTCTGCTTTGACAAGACGTGCCAAGGAAACCGCCTCGCGATGTGTGCGGTAGCTGGTTGTGAAAACGGTTCGAATAAGAGTCAGGCCGTGGCGTGATGTCACGCTACGAAGAGCTGTCAGCAGATTAGATTCATGGATTATTGTTCTCTCTACGGTGGTATGTGAAATTTGTGTTGCAAAGCCGGACACGGTCCTTGTGTTCGGAATTTATCTTGGAGTATTCGGAGATGGAACCCGCCTCGCAATGCCGAAGACAATCTACGCACCGGACACATCGTCATTGAAGCCTGGTTCAGGGGCTACTGAGGGAGTCCTGGATAAGGGGGTATCCGGATAGCCGGACTATGTACTTTGGCCGGACTGTTGGACTATGAAGATACAAGATTAAAGACTTTGTCTTGTGTCCGGATGGGACTCTCCTTGGCGTGGAAGGCAAGCTTGGCGATTCGAATGTAGATCTCCTTCTTTGTAACCGACTCTGTGTAACCCTAGCCCCCTCCGGTGTCTATATAAACCGGAGGGTTTAGTCCGAAGGACACAACAACAATCATACCATAGGCTAGCTTCTAGGGTTTAGCCTCTACAATCTCGTGGTAGATCAACTCTTGTAATACTCATATCATCAAGATCAATCAAGCAGGAAGTAGGGTATTACCTCCATCGAGAGGGCCCAAACCTGGGTAAACATCGTGTCCCCAGTCTCCTATTACCATTAGCCTTAGACGCATAGTTTGGGTCCCCCTACTCGAGATACGCCGGTTTTGACACCGACAAGGAGTAAACGGAGGGAGTAGTATATTTTCTCCTCGTCCTGCGAGCCACCGCACGCATGGGCGAGGGAGCGGGCATAAGGCGGAGCAAGCTTCACCTCATCCTGCGAGCCACCGCGCCCGTGGGCGGGGGAGACGGTGTACAAAGAAAGCTTCTCCTCGTTTTGCGAGTTGACTGGACACATCAAAATTACTCCAGTGTATAGAGACTTGCCTCTAAGGTAGGCCCCACATGGTTTGCCTCTTTTTTTAATTTAACATAACGCGTCAAGTCGTAGTTTGTTTGTTCACCCGTGGTAGACGATCCTCCCTCCACCAAGTGGACAACCAGTACACGTGCCAAATTACCACGTGGGTTGCCTTATCGTACAGAAATGAGCTCCACCATTTACCCGCGCGGGTGTGGTTGGGAAAGAGACGGGAGTACGTGCGCCCTGCATGCACCTCTTCTCTTCGGGTGTGTTTGGTTGCATTCTCATCTCAGCATATTTCTTCCTTCTTCGTGCATGCTCATCTCAACACCCCTCTTCATGCATGCTCTCCTCATGCATGCTCCTAGTGTATTTGTGTTGGGCTAGTGTGGACTCATGCACCCTTCATACACTCTACCAAACACATGAAAGTGGGTCGATAAGGGAACTTTTACTCTCATGCACCCTTCGTGCACGTCCCACACCTACGTGGGTGTGTGTGAGAGATACAAACCGCGTTCATGAGTGTTTTTTGTTTTGGGGTGGGGGGTGGGGGTGGGGTGGGGGGGTTGATTTCATGAATTATTTGTGGGAATACATGTCAATGACATCTCAAACAAAATTTTGCATGCAATGTGTGTGAAATGGAGGCCTATCCATATCATATATAGAGGGTCGGGCAATCCACGAGAAGAGAGGGAGGGGTCATAGCTATCGATAGAGTCGAAGATAGGATCAACCGGGTGGGTGCGAGATCGATGAAGAGAGCTATCGAAATTGTGTGTGTGTGCAAGTCAAAGATATAGGGCGACTGGCCTACCGGAACGTTAGAGGGCACATGTCAAGTTTGTGTGTGGCAGGGAGACATGACTAGAGCGCTCGATGTATCGGTGTGTGTGTGGGGGGGAGGGGGGTTGGGGGGGGGGGTAGGCAGAGGCCTAACTATAGAGGTAGAATGATTCGTATATGTGTTGAGAAGGAGATACCCAACTATGTCTTGAGGTAGATCGGTCGACATCCATACTTAACTGAAGGACGTGAAATATGATGGGACAGAGATAGATAGATAGATAGATAGATAGAGAGAGAGAGAGAGAGAGGAGAGAGAGAGGGACGGAGAGGGGTAGAGTGCTGGATGGGTGATGGAGTTGCTTCTCGAAGATGGTGGGAGAGGCCTACTAGACAAACTGAGAGTGGAACTGCAATGTTATCAATAAGAGTGGGATGTGTTTCTGTGTGTGCATGTGCATGATAGATCTGTCGGGACGCATCCATGGATGATGAAGGGGAACCATGTGTTTGGTAAGAAAATCTAACTAGATCGGTAGATCAATTGTTGTTTGTCGGAGGAAGGGAGAGACACAACTAATGATGTAGATCGATCGACGCGTGGGTAAAAACGAGTTATAAGGACCTAGCTAGCTATATGTATAGCGAGAGATCGGTCTGTGTACGTCCATTTGTTAGAGGCAAATAAGGCCCAGTGAGACGGATAGACCGAGAGAATGGAGCTAGGAGGTGGTGCGAGAGGCCCGGATACTAGCTAGATAGGGGGAGGAGTGTGCGGTTGTGAGATCGATGAAAAGAGGGGCGAGAGTTTACACGTGTGTGTGGCCGAATGAGAGACACGAGGCAAGGACACATAAAGGAGGAGATTGAAGGTGTGTGTGTATGTTGTAGGCAGGCATCGCTGGAGAGGTATATCGATCGGTGTGTGTCATAAAGGAGTTGTGGAGACTCTGTGAGAACAACCTAAAGAAAAAAAAGAATGTGCCCGGTGGATAGAATGCCGTGGGAGGGGGAGGGCGAGGAGGGCGTGTGCATGCACGAGAGAAAGTTAGTGGTAGCTACAAAGGTTAGAGGATTGTGTGGGTGTAAGAGACTAACAAAGATCATAATTTGATATGAAAGCGGATTCATATATTTGAATAGGAGATCATAGTGTTTTAAACATATGCATGCATGAATATAGTGGTGATACATGTGTTGTGCACATGTTATACCATATTGTGATAATGCATGGCGTTTGCAACTCACAGCTAAATGCCGAACAATCTAAACCATACTATACATCAAACAATCTCACATTTTATTTGAATTTGTGATAATGTGTGGTGTTTGCATCTTACAACTAAATATCAAACAATCTAAACAATACTATATATCGAACATTCTCACATTTTATTTGAATTTGTGGTAATGTGTGGTGTTTGCAACTCACATCTAAATACTTGTAGGCGTAGGGGGCGGGGCACATAATGTGATAAACACATTATACAAATGAGACATGGTTTAGATTATGAAGATCTAGCTAGAGCTAGAAATGTAGTGTGATTTGAAATCAAAAAAAAAGTGGATTCAAAAAATCGAGTTCGAGTTCATATAATACACATAGTTCATATGTAACTCGAGACTAATCATGTGGTGTGATGTGAAGATAATACACAAACGATGGTTTAACTTGACAATAATGATGATTTTAGATCTTATTAAAACAAACAAATGAATTCAAATGCTTTGACTTCACAACAATCATTACTGTAGATCTTATTCAAATAGAGAAACGAATTCAAATTTAGTTCATATTGAAGCGGTAGTATATACGTTTGGAATGCACTAAAACGTTCATTTGAGTAGTAGGTTGCATGCATTATACACGTAGCGAAATATTTTAATTGAACATAACATGAATTCAAAGTTTTGAGTGACATTTGTAGTGCGCATTGATTTGGTACAGTACACATTAGGCTTGTCCGGAAATTTCAACCCGCGCCTTGTTAGCCCGAAATATTTAAGATATATCTTTTTATCGTCGTGCTCCGACAACTCCCTCCATCTCAACCCGCGCCTTGCTATTCCGAAATTACAACGCGTGCGAAAACTCCCACCTCCTATGAAATCCCGACATGTGAAATGCCCATGGTACCCCTGAACCGAAAGAAGCGCCTTAAATCGGTGGGGGTACTTTCGTAACTTATCCCACATTTCGGACAAGCGCGTCCCTAAGCCATGGTTCCCCACTGCCATCCCATCCGCCCACCCATTCGTACACCGAGGCCGCGAAAACCCGTGACGAAGCCCCACACCCTGCTCCGTCCGCCACCCAGCTAGGGCCTCTTCCCCGCTGACGTTATCGACATCAACACCTCGACGTCCCTCATCCATCATACCGGATGAGGATCCGTCATCGATCTCGTGGTCCCGCCGGTTCAGCCACCCCGTCCTCCACCTCCAAGGAGCTGCCACGATGTTCCCCTCGTCTTTCGCGCCACCTCCATTCCCACACCGCCGTCTTCACCTGCACCACCGGAAGAGCATCATCATCGCCATTTCCTCGGATGAAGCTGCGGCCTAATCGGCGCCACCAAAGAGGTTGTACACTAATCGCCACATTTTCTTCTTGACTCGATCTCACGGTGCTGCCGGCTCTCAGTCCCGAGCCGACACGGCGCGGATCCATCCACGGCGGCGTCGCTGGCCACTTCCTCCACGACGTCGCTCCCTTGGCGGCGACGTCCACATCAGTAGGAGATGCTGCTGCTTTAGCTATCGCTCGCGCTGCTGCTCTGCTCTTGCTCTCGGTCCCCTGCCTGGTCTACTCTTGCTATTGCTATTGCTCTTGTTCGCGCTGCTGCTCTCGCTCTTGCTCTTACTTGCGATGTTGCTCCAATTTAGCTACACTTTAGTCGACTGAATCGACTTTTGGGTCAGTCGATTTTTAGGGGGTGGGGGGGGGCTTGCAATGGTGAAGGAAGAACCAGCCGCATCAGGGAGGGGGGCTTGTCGGAGAGGTACCCCACTATCTATCTTAGGGTTCAGGGTGGGGGCTGTGTTCGCCGGCGGTGGCAGGGCGGTGGCGTGGGGATCGCCGGAGAAAAAGCTCGGCACAGGGGGGCCTAGAGGGATGGCCGGGGCGACGGTGGACCGGCGGTGGGGAGTGTTTTCGGGGCGGGCGGGGCGGTGCACCGGCGGCCGCGGGCGATGGGGGGCTGCTGTTTGGCCGGTGGTGGCTGGCGGCTCAAGGGGGTGGAGGTTGAAGATGAACCGCAGGCCCTTGATTTTGTATCCAACGGCCGCAAAATCGACTGACCAGAGATGAAATAGTCAGTCGACCGACGTGTAGCCTCACCTTGCTAGTGCGTTCAGTTTCGACAGCAAAATTTAGTTTCGACAAAAAAATTCAGTTTCGACAGATAATTTCAGTTTCGATAGTTAAGTTTACTTTCGATAGTTAAATTCAGTTTCAACAGTTAAGTTCAGAGATGAGCGGCTGATGTATTTTACATCTAGCACTTTGTGGTTATGTATTTTATGTCATGTATTGGAGATGCTATTAGAATTCCACTCAAGTTAACGTTGTTCGTTGTCTCTCTTGTCCTGCTTCAGCCTCGGTGTCGTACAACTGACTGGATCTGCTCCAACAACGAAACCCTCCATGATAGCACAGCAGTACCTCAGGCTCCATCTCCAGACGCCTAAGATTTTCTTCGCCTCCTCCGACAGCAAAGTCAGTCGGAGCATCCTCACCAGACAACCCAATCACGCTGAGATCGACATGGCTTCGCCAAAGAGGTTGTACACTTTTTGCATCTCTTTTTTACTCTGTCCACTGAGCACACAGATTTGTTCCTTTTTTGTCTCCTTGAAAGAAAAAACGTAGGAATTTTAATTTTCACTTGTCCTCCTTTTCAAATTCCTATTCATGAAGCACAAGACTAAGATATAGCAGCATAATAGCATTATAACCATACATTTTCTTGTGGTTTTACTTAATCTCACCATGCTTCTTTGCATCCTGTGATCTTCCAATTGTTGTGAATCAAACACCCAGATTGGCAGAAATCCTTTATTCTTAAATTCTCTATTTTGCACGTGCATTCCTATCCTATTCCTGTCTATTTCCTATCCCTGCATTGTTGGAATCCTCCAATTCAAATGAGCCCTTACAGAATTACTTCTCTTACAGATAGTTGTCAAAGAAAACCTTGCATGGTTTGTCCTGCTCCTTCTGCGCCTCGTCCACCGCAGCTTAGCTGCTCCAACGACAGAAGGGTCCAGCACAGCAGGGATCTGGCCTCCAGACTTTCTTTCTCCATCACAGATCTTCTTCCCCGCCACCGACAGCCATGAAAACTGCATTACCATCATCAACCGAGCAGATGACCTCGAGGACTACACGGGTCCGCAAGAGAGGTCGCACTCTTTCGTGTCTGCTTACGTTACGCATCGCTTAATATTACATGCTACTTTATCGTCCTGTTCACCAATTAGACTCTGAGTCAGCTCCAAACTAATGGTCAAACTTGAGTTTTTAAATGGTTGTGGGGTACATATCGGGGCCGCAATCAATAGTATCTATCTACTACCTCTTTAATCTCCGGTGTCTACTATGAGTTTCATGTTGGGTGGGAAACAAACAGTAAAGAAGCCAATATCTGTATTTTTTAACTGAAGCAATTATCTGCCTGCTATTATTGGTTTTGGGTCTATCCACAGGTTGCTACCATCACTCTGGATTTCTGCATGCACTCCTTACATAATCTCACTATGTTTTATTCCTATGCATGACAGTTGTTGTAAACAATGGAACTGAACGTGTAGAGCAAAAGAGACGAGCCTTGCGTGGCAATAAAATTTCATGCAGACGTCGCTCCATGGTAGGCGCAAAGGCAACCCCCCTCCACGCATTTCGGATTGTAATCAAGAGGAAGATATCTGTTCTGAGGGGGATTCAGAAGGAGAAGACAACTCCTATTTACCCCCTGAGGTCTTCGCTCTAACTTGCATGCTGATGTTGGTTATATCATGCATATGGTGTCTTGCATTGCTTAGTTTATACATCAAATATGTCATCTACTTAGTTTAGACATCCTTTGTGCGAATGCCATCTATTTAGTTTATTCATCGTTTATGTGAATTATGCAACGCCATCTTGTTTAGCCAAGCATCATATATGTGAATTTTGCAATGCCATCCTTCTTAGCTAGTCATCTTATATGTAAATTACATCAGGCCTTCCTATTTTTTCCATTACATATTACATTTGTCAACAATGTTAGTACATTCAACTGCTCTTCGTGTGCATCAGCCGTTTGACATGGTGATGTCAAATTCTGGAGTGAAAACAAGGTCTTCAGAGCATACTATGCTATCTGACAAAGCGCATATCTCGCTGGTTACGGATAGCTCCTCAGAGGAGGATTCAGAGACAGATGACCAGTCCTATCCCCCCCCGAGGTGTATGCTCTAACTTGGCAGGGTTATGTTGCTCATATCGTGCGTATGGTGTCTCGGATTGCTATGTCATTTGATTAGTTTAGACATGCTTTGTGTGAATGCCACCTGTTCAGTGTCTAATTACCATATATGTGAATTATGCATTGCCATCTTGTTTCAAGACATTATATATGTGAATTATACAATGCTATCTTTTTGCAAAGGCATTATATATGTGAATTATACAATGCCATGCTGTTTAGCCAATCATCATGTATGTGAATTATATCATGCTATCATTTTTTGTATTACGTGTTCCATTTGTCGACAACGTTTGTATATTCAACTACTCTTCCTGTGCATCAGCCATTTGAAGCGGTGATGGAAGTATCTGGAGTGAAAACAAGGTATTCAGAGCAGACAATGCTACCTGCTGAAGCAGACATCTTGCTGGTTACAGAGAGCTCCTCAGAGTAGGATTCAGAGACTGATGACCAGTCCTATTTCCCCCCTGAGGTCTATGCTCAAACTTGGCAGCGTTATATTACCCATGTCATGCATGTTGTCTTGCATTGCTTAGTTTTTACATCATATATGGATTGCCATCTGCTTACTTGCTTACTATATAAATCATATATTTGAATTATATCATGCCATCATGTTTACATAGTACATACACATCATCTATCTGAATTATGGCATGGCAACCCATTTAATAAAGACATCATATAGTTATATCATCTCATCCTGTTTAGTGTTTACAGTCATCATATTTTGAATTATGGCATTCTATCCGTGAATGTATGTGAATTATGGCATGCCAACCTATTTAATAAACACATTATATAGTTATGTCATGTCATCCTGTTTACATAGTCTCATATTTTGAACTATGTCTTTCCATCTTTTTTAGTTAGCCATCATAATGTGAAATTGTGTCATGCTATCCTGTTTAGTTAGCCATCATATATGTGAAATTGTGTCATGCTATCCTGTTTGGTTAGACAACATAAATATGAATTATTTCATGCCTTCTTTTATTCCCCACTATCCATTGCACCTGTCTATCATACAATGTCTATACTTTCAATTACTTTTCTTGTTTATCAGCCATTTGAATTGGAGAGGGTGATGGCAGTATCTAAGGGAGTAACAACATGGTCTTCAGAAAAGATAGTGCTACCAGTTGATGTAGATAGACCACGGTTGTACTTGCCCAAGGACCAGATCCACCACACATAACCCAGACTCTTGCAGATTGTACCCCTACCCAGTTGGACAGAGAACCAGCTACACCCCTTCTAACCCCAACCCCGGCAGTTAGTAACCCAGTTCCAGTTGACACAACACCGTATCCACCACAGAGCACCAAAACACAAGTAGTTAGTAAGGGAACTGCAGTGCCCAAAGCACGAGGACCACCACTCCGAATCCCAACTCAATGCTTAAAGGAGAAGAAGATTTGTTCTCAGGTCAGATTCTATAGCTATGATTCATACTCCTTTGCCCGTGCATTATTGTATTTACTCATACCAACTATTTTCAAATTTGAAGGATGGAATTGAAACTCCAATGGCGCAACAAGTATGTTTTAAACCTGTTTCTTTAACTGGTTTGCTGTTGTAACATGCTCTATGTTGATTTCAGTTTCAATTGAATAAACAGTTATGTTCTCATGTCATGCACATTTCAAGTGTTGTTATTGCTCTATAGTTTCCCACACATATATTCTGTCTATTCTGCTTTGTCTTGAGCAAATATTATTTGAACTGTGTCTCTATCTTGATTTGGCAACAAAAACTAGAATTATATAGACAATAAAGTGACCATGGTACATAGATATATGTTTGTTTCGTGCTGTTATCCTGTCCACTTTACTACTGAACTCATTTACCAAAATGAGTTTCATATACAACATGGTAAACATGTGATGTGTCTGCTTGTTTCTCTTTTAGAATGCGGACAAAATATTGGAGAACAGTACCGCATTATCCAATGGTAAAGGAAGTAATGCAGATAAGGTTCAAGATAGTGAGACATCCCTGTTGGTCTCCAAGAAAGCGGATAAAAACTATCTTGATGACAGTGAGGGAACCCAAAAGTCCTGTCTTGATGTAGTGTTCGAGTTACTGGCCACTACTGCTGGCACAAGCTCTTCGAACTCGCTGCCTGAATCAGTTCGTCTTCTTGAGTCTCAACTTCAAGTTGAAAGACATCGATCAGATGTGCTGCGACAGGAAGCCAGAGGACTAAGGAAGTCCCTGTAGAATTCAGATGCATATTTCCTAGTGCAATAGCAAGCGCTGGAGGATTTAAGCGCCAAACAAGAGAAAGTTAATAAGCTTGCTAAGCATCTTCCCAGCATTTTGGGTACCTAGGATATTGTTTCTTGAGATCTTCTGAAGTGGTTTCAGTTCTGGATTTGTTTTGCTGCGGCGTTTATTTGCGCTGGTCGCCAACTTTGACAACCAGTGTATATGATATGCTGCTTTGTTCCCTATATTTTCACTGGTGGCGAACTTTGATGCCTAGTGGATGTAATATGTGTAATAGCCGTGATAGCATAGCGTTACTTGCTTGCTTATATATTTACTTGTTGTCTTGTTGATTTGTTTGCTTGTAGTCATTGCAGTTCTTTTTCCGTGGTTTGCTAGTGGCTGCAATAACCTATTTTTTAAAACTAGGCCACAATAACCATGGGCTAATATTTACTGTAGTGACACTAGGCCTCCTACGGGCCGTAGAAACAGTGGGCCTTCTATGGGCCATAGAAACAATGGGCCTTCTACGGGCCGAAGAAACAATGGGCCTTCTGCGGGCCGTATCATCAATGGGCCTTATACGGCTGTATGATCGATTGGCCAAACATGGGCCAAACAAACTGCATTATGGCCGTAAACGGGCTAGAATTGGAATCGTCCCTTCATGGGCGGACCATAACGAGCCATCATTAATAGGCCGAATTTGATGACGCTATGAAAACGGCCCAACGTATTAATGGACCACAAACGAGCCGACTGTAACCACAGGCTGAATTTGGCCCACAAGAAGAAAATGACAGTAACGGGCCGTAAGTAAACGAATGCTGGAAATGAGCCCAAGTATAAATGGGCTCTGAGAAGGCCAAAAGATAAATGGGCTGGAAATGGCCCAACGGAATAACGGGCCATTAATGGGTATAAGGTGATACACTGTTCATTACGGGACAGTTTCACAACGGGCCGTTAATGGGTGTAGAGTGATACACTGTTCATTATGAACCAGTTTCACCACAAGCCGTTAATAGGCCAAGAGTTACAAAGGGCCTCATATAGGTCGAAAGACGTCATGGGCCATACATTGGCCAGAAGTGAAAACGGGCTGGAATCATATTGGATGGCCCAGATGACGCTACTGGGCCTAATTCGGATAGGGCGTAACGGGCCTTGGGTTAGCAGGCTATAAATGGGCTACATGCGAACAACCCATTAACAGGCTTTCCATGGGCCGGCCCGCTACCTTTTGACCAAGTCAAACGGGCCAGCCTTTTCACAGGAATGCGCCTCTGTTGGGCCGTGCCACGTGTCGAAGTATCATAGGCGCCTTCTGTCCAATGAGTGGATGACATCTGTCCCAATGATGATCCGACACGTGTTTCCTCCAGCCAATGATGATTTTACACGTGGAAAATCCCCATTGGTCGGGGCTATTAACGGGTTATCGGATCCAAAACCCGACCCGATAGCTTAACGGTGTTCCGTTACGGTGGATGCCACCTGTCGGTCACCCTTGATGAAAGCACTTCTGTGACATGCAATTTATCGTCATGGAAGTGGACACTTCCGTGATGATAATTTTGGTAATGTCATGGAACACTTCTACGACATCACATGTATGACTATCTTGATTCTGTCATAAATTTGTCATGGATGTACATGCATGACAAAAAACGCGACCTACTATGACAAACACGTATCATCACGGAAGTGTATTTTTTTGTAGTGTGCGTTGGCGTCGGGAATCAATCCGGAGCAGATCGTGCCTTCTGAGGACGGGTGGATGGAACCCGCCACGGAGGCTGCACACTCATTGACGCCGGAGCCGAACACTGATCCCACCTCTTGTGAGAGTGGCATCATCGGACCCTCGGACTCGTCCCCGGCTGCAGGATCCGAACCGTGTGCGTCCGTGCCTATCGAATCAGATTGGGCACCCGTCATGGAGTTCACCGCCGGCGGATATTTTTCACCACTCACCCTTGGGTGATGTGCTGAACTCATTAAGGTCCCTGTCCTTGTCAGGAGACTCTTGGCCGAGCTATGTCCGGCTCGAGTGGGAAGAGGACGACGAAGAAATTCGTCCCTGACCCACCACCCACTTTATAGCTACTGTCGACGACTTAACCGACGTGCTTGACTTCGACTCCGAAGACATCGACGGTATAGACGATGATGCAGGAGAAGAATAGGAACCGCCGCCTATAGGGCGCTGGACAGCCACCTCGTCATATGATATTTATATGGTGGAGACCCCTAAAGAAAACAATGGTGATGAGGCAATAGAAGATAACCCCTTGGGGAAGCAATCTAGACACCAGCGTCATCGGCGCCGCTCCAAGCCCCGCTATAGCAAAAATAGTGATACCAGCACAAGAGATAATAATCCGGATGGTGCCGAAGACAAAGACAACTCTGCCCAGCGAGGCTTCGAGCAGGCCGAGCAAGAGGATGGGCAAGCTAGCCCTAAAGAACAGGCAACTGATGGAGAATCAAAGGATGATAATTACATGCCTCTCTCCGATGACAATGTGAGCCTTGGCGACGACGAATTCATCGTGCCTGAGGATCCCGTCGAGCAGGAGCGCTTCAAATGCTGGCTTATAGCCACTGCAAAAAGCCTGAAGAAAAAGCAGCAACAGCTTCAAGCTGATCAAGATCTGCTAACTGATAGATGGATCGAGGTCCTGGCTGCCGAGGAATACGGACTCGAGCACCCTAGCAAAATCTAACCGAAGCGCAGGCTGCTACCTCAACTCGAGGAGGAGGCTTTAAAGCCCACACTACCAGCGCATGATGCGGCTGACCGGCCACCCCATGGCCGCGACAAAGCGGCGTACAAGCCCGAAGTCCAGACCGCACCCCATCCGAGATGTATTGGAAAACAAAGCAGGACAGTCAAGATCGATCTACGGATCACATGGACGCGCCCCAATGCGTGACAAGGATCGTCACGCCGGATACACTAACAAATCCGGCCGGGCCGAATATAATGAAGCCCGACAAAGAGGCGCCACACATCCCCTATGCTTCACTGATGAAGTAATGGATCATGAATTCCCGGAAGGGTTTAAACCCGTGAACATTGAATCATACGATGGTACCACAGACCCCGCGGTATGGATAGAAGATTTTTTCCTCCACATTCACATGGCCCGCGGAGATGATCTACACGCCATCAAGTACCTCCCACTAAAACTAAAGGGACCGGCTCGGCATTGGCTGAACAGCTTGCCGGCAAACTCCATCGGGAGTTGGGAGAACCTGGCAGACGCATTCCTTGACAACTTCCAGGGCACTTACGTGCGGCCACCGGATGCTGATGATCTAAGTCACATAAGCCAGCAGCCCGGGGAGTCAGCCAGGAAATTTTGGACCCGGTTCCTAACCAAAAAGAACCAAATCATCGACTGTTTGGATGCCGAAGCCCTAGCGACCTTTAAGCATAACATCCGCGACAAATGGCTGGCCCGACACCTCGGCCAGGAAAATCAAAAGTCCATGGCAGCTCTCATAACACTCATGACACGCTTTTGCGTGGGCGAGGATCGCTGGTTGGCTCGTAGCAACAATACAACAAGCAATCCCGGCACATCGAAAGCAAAGGATAGCAACGACAACTCACGGCACAACAAACACAAGCGCCACAAAAATGGTGATAATCCCGAAGACACGTCAGTCAATGCCGGATTCAGCGGCTCCAAATCTGGTCAGCGGAAGAAACCATTTAACAAAAACAATTCAGGCCCGCATACTCGACCGTCCATGCCAAATTCATGGCACCCCTAGAAATCCAGCCAACCACACCAATAGAGAATGTTAGGTCTTCAGACAAGCTGACAGGTCAGACGCCGAAAACAAGGGGAAGGGGTCTCAAAGCGATGACGACGACGAAGAGCCCCGATCACCGAATATTGCAGGAAAGATGAAATTCCCTCCCCAGGTGAAAACGGTGAATATGATATGCGCAAGCCACATTCCCAAGTGAAAACTTGCACCAAGGGAGATCTATACAATCGACCCAAAGTTCAACCCATGGTCCTCTTGCCCGATCACCTTCGATCGTAGGGACCACCCTACCAGTATCCGTCATAGCGGTTCAGTCGTATTGGTCCTCGACCCCATCATTAACGGATTCCACCTCACACAAGTCCTTATGGACGGAGGCAGCAGCCTGAATCTGCTTTACCAGGATACAGTGCGCAAAATGGGCATCAACTCTTCAAGGATCAAGCCCACCAAAGCCACCTTTAAAGGTACAATACCAGGTATAGAGGCCTATTGCACGGGCTCAATCACACTGGAAGTGGTCTTCGGATCTCCGGACAATCACCGTACCAAAGACGTAGTCTTCGACATCGTCCCCATTCACAGCAACCATCAGGCACTGCTCGGACGAACCTCATTCAGTCGGTTCAATGCGGTGCGACATTATGCCTACCGTTAATTAAAGATGCCCGAGCCATGCGGCGTCATCACGGTTAATGGCAGGTCCAAATTCCCCCTCACGGCCGATGAGTCTACGACCGCTTTAATAGCAAGAACAACGGACAACACCTTACAGTCGAACCTCGAGTCGAAGCCCAAACTCCCGGACACCATAAAAGGAGTCCGAACTACTGCATGGCAAGATAGCCCGGCCCGCTTGGAGATTAATTAAAAACACTCTGGAAAAGAATAATACAAGCCACATACGGCGGCTCAACCGCCAGGTGGCGCAAAACCATTTCTTACGTTTTCTTTACACGTTCACCTTTACGAAGGCTATGATGGAGGGCGTGGGAACAGTTCAAGCGCATTAGGGAACCTCTAGATATTCCCCTCTAATCGTCCGATTACACCCGGGATTCGAACACAACTTCCGCACACCCGGTATCAGCAGGTTCCGCAATCATATTTCTTCTTATCACATCACCTGTACTCATACACATTGACGTATTACTCAAATACAACATGTGGATTTATGTGCTGCTCACCTACTGCTACCTCTTATTTAGAACTCTTTTGTTAAAAGGCGGCTGCTTATCACGATATGCCTTAATATGCCAGGGGCTTCGTCACGCCCATACTACGGCAAAAAAAAGTCTGAACACCTTCACGGTAGTTCGGCACCCTGAACTTATAGCATTATATGCATCAACTCCGAATCATGTCTTGGGTCAATAGTTGGGTTTGCCCGGCTCCTATGTTTTGGTACCTTATGTTCCGCTATATCGGCTAAGGTAGCACTAGGAGAACTACTGCGATTGTGTCCCGGTTCTTCCTGACGAGCACCTCAGTAGAGAAAACCGCAAACTGACTGTCATGATGCAGCGAGAGCTGGTCAGCTGTTCGAGAGGTTCTAAAATCTTTAAGGATTCTTTCCAGACAATGCTATAACCAATGCAGCGTGCGATGGATAGGCCTTTTCTGATCAGGTGCTTATAGAGCCCCTAGAGCGGTCTTCCGAACACCAGGGGCTGCGCCTACCTTCCTCGTAACAACTCCCATGGCTAAGTTAGAGCGATAAAGCCGTATAGTCTGATTGCCTGGTTCGCTGTGCTGAGCACCTCCTTGAGGGACCCAAAACTGGGGTAAAGAGTGCTCAGTTTTATCCCGAACACCCCCGTACTCACTATGTGGGGGCGGAAGCCGACGACTGGCCGACTCTCAGGATTAATATATAAAACGGCCGCACAGGACGGAAAACTTTCAAACAACAAGCAATAGATGATAAGAATGCTCTTGTTCACATATTACAAAGGACAAATATGACCATATTTATGGAAATATAATGTCCTTGGTGCATTGCTCCGCCGCAAGACAGGCTCCTTTCAAGACACCTTCATAATACAGTTTGGGCTTGCGGTGCTCCTTCCCCTCCGGTGGTCCCTCGGTCATCAGCTTTTCTGCATCCATCTTCCCCCAATGCACCTTGGCACGGGCGAAGGCCATTCGCGCACCCTCTGTGCAGACAGACCTCTTGATGACTTCGAGTTGAGGGCAGGCACTTACAAGCCGCTTCACGAGCCCGAAGTAGCTGCTTGGAATCGGCTCAGCAGGCCACAGCCGGATAATTAAATCCTTCATGGCTAATTCGGCCGCCTTGTGCAGCTCGACCAGCTGCTTCAGCTGATCGGAGAAAGGCACCGGATAATTCGGTGCTAGATACTGCATCCAGAAGAGCTTATCCGTAGTATTCCCCCCTTCGGCTCGGTAGAATTGGGCGGCATTAGATATGCTGCGCGGCAGCTCCACAAATACCCCTGTATACATCAAAACTCAAGTTTGTCAAATTTGACTTCCTCATCTCCTATACTTGCTTTTTTTTACAGAAAAAGCCTTACCACCCGCAATCTTCCTCACCTCCTGGATTTCCTTCAGGGCAACCTGGGCTTCCCCCCGGGCATCACTTGCGGCTTGGCGAGCCTGGGAGAGTTCAGATTCTTTCCCTGCTAAACTCTGCTCCAGGGTCTCACATTTCTGCACGGCCTCTTGAAGCTCTTGCTCAGCCTTAATAACTCCGGCCTTGTGCTTCTCATGGAGCACCTGCTATGCGGCTGCTTTCCTCTCGGCTTTGGCCACAACCCTCTTCAAGGCCTCAATTTCGGCCGACGGCCCTAGAGCACATTATCAAAATATTGTTATCATGCACACTCATCCTTTCGTGCTACATAAACAAGGTTTCTACATACCTTTATTATCCTCTAGCTTTCTCTTCACTTGGCCAAGTTCTCCTTCGGCCCGCTCCAGACTATGCCTCAGTACGGATACCTCTGCAGCTTGAGAGGCGGCAGTCGCTACAGATGCCTGCTGGTTAAAAAGAGTGATAAATGTCATCAAGCGAGTCTCCTGCGAACATGAATTTGATCCCCTGTCCGGTTCTCTCTTTCACTGAACAATGTATCAAGGGCTACTATCTATACCATGACATTCTCCCAGAAACTCATAAAACATACCTCAAAGCCTCTTATGAGGCTCACACAGGATTCGTTCAATCCACTCTCAGCAGACTGAATCTTCTCAATCACCACACCCATGAGGGCACGGTGCTCATCAACGATGGAGGCACTCTTCAGCGCCGCCAATAAAGTATCCGCACCTCTGGTTGAACAAAGGCGACCGATGGATGGGACTCGGGGACCTTATGGGTCTCTAGAATCATGTACGGCTTGGGTCCGGATTCAGGATGACCCCCGTCGTCGACACCCATGGGATCTTTCTCTCCCATGTAACCGGCCCCAGAAGTATTGCCTCCTGGCGCCGCCTTCGCGACCTTCTCCCCTCCTCCGTGACCTGGGTTTGTCTGGGACAAAACCTCGGATTCCTTCCTACGGTTGGAGGAGGAGGCCTTCAGGGGTGTCCCGCTCCCCATAGCGTCCGAACCCAGCAGATCTTCTGACGAGGATTGTTCGGCGCAAGGCTTCACCGGACTGAACAAGAAAATCATGGCTTAGACTAGAATGTGATGCTGTGACAAGTATGGACGCATGAGTGTGTTCGGATTTTATACTTATGAGTTCACCAGGGGCTCGGCCCTGGGATCCCACTCCGGGCTACTATCGGTGGCGCCGGTGGGCTCCTCTTGAAGAGGAGTTTTTCCCCTCTTGGGCGAATCGGCCTCCAAGGAGTTGGAGGCCGATGTTTTCTTCTTTCCCCCTGCGGGGGATTCACCCTCCTCCTCCTCCCCGTCCTCTTCAGAGGAAGAATGGGCATGGGAGTCCTCGGATTTGGTGGGGGGGGGGACCATGGCGACGGAGGCCGCCCCTGATCTTCTTGGCCTTCTTTTTGGCCTTCTTCTTCGGCGCCTTATAGGGCGCCGGGACCAACATCTTCGTCAGAAGTGGGCCGACCGGTTCTTTTGGTAGCGGAGCCGGACAGTAGATACGCCCCGCCTTCTTTGCCCAACCCTAAGAATTTTGGGGGAAACACTTCAGACATTTTGTTAAAAAATATGCGAATGAAGAACATGAACTGTCAACAAGCGATCACTTACCGGACTAGTCGAACGAGACAGTTGGTACCCGCGATCCTCGGTGGAGTCTGACCATGGTTTGTCGGACTTGAAAAGCACCTTCCAGATGTTCTTATGCGAAGAGCAAAGAGCTCTGACAAGGTCTGGTGCTTGGCCGGGTCGAACTCCCATAGATTGCAAGCCCGGTGTTGACAAGGTAGAATCCGGCGAACTAACATCACCCGGACTACATTGACAAGCTTAATGCCCTTGTCTTCCATGTCTTGGACGCGCGTCTGGAGCTCTGATAGCTCGTCAGACGAAGCCCAGTTCAGGCCCTTCTTGTGCCAGGACATAAGCCGCAAGGGGGCACCGGATCTGAACTCCGGAACGGCGGTCCACTCCTTTCCACGCGGCTCAGTGATGTAGAACCACTGCTGCTGCCAATCCTTGACGGAATCGTTGAAAGTCCCTAACGGCCATGTAACAATTGGCATTTTGCTCACTATGGCGCCTCCGCATTCGGCGTGCTTGCTGCTCACTACCTTGGGCTTTACATTAAAAATCTTTAGCCATAAGCTGAAGTGCGGCGGGACGCGGAGAAAAGCCTCGCACATGACTGTGAATGTCGAGATGTTGAGGAAGGAATTTGGGGATAGACCATGGAAATCAATCCTGTAGTAATACATGATGCCACGAAAAAATGGGTGGAGGGGGAACCCTAGCCCGCGAACAAAGTGAGGAAGAAATACCACCCTCTCGTGGGGTTCCGAGGTGGGGACGATTTGTCCTGCCGTCGGAAGACAATGGATAATTCTCTTGGCCAGATACCCGGCCTCCCGAAGCTTTTTGATATCCTTCTCCCAGATGGTAGAGGCCATCCACTTGCCTCCTGCTCCGGATTCGGACATCCTCGAGAAGCCTTTTTGGCCGGAGAACAAGAGCGCTTGGGCACTAGGGCTCGAGCAGAACAAAATGGATGAATAGAGAAGGGCGTGGGTGAATGGGAAGGTTCTTATCCCCTTATGAAGGCAGCAAAGATCCTGTGCCTCCCCACTTGCCCGCTAAAAATGCTTATTCCTCCAAGCGCCACGATTGATGGCACGGTTGGGTTACCCACACCCTGTTAATGAGAATCCCGCAATGGGGGACACGATCTCTGCTTCGACGAGATGTGCTGATAAAACCGCCTCGCGGTGTGTGCGTCGGCAGGTTATGAAAACGGTTTGAATAATGACCGGGACACGGTGTGACGTCACGCGATAAAAAGCGGTCAGCAGTTTAGATTTGTGGAAAATTATACTCTCTACGGTGGTGTGTGGAATTTGTTTTGCAGAGTCGGACACGATCCTTGTGTTCTAATTGTTCTATGGAGTATTCGGAGAACGAACCCGCCTTGCAATGTTGAAGACAATCTGCGCGCCGGACTCATCATCATTGAAGCCTGGTTCAGGGGCTACTGAGGGAGTCCTGGATTAAGGGGTCCTCAGACAGCTGGACTATATGCATATGCCGGACAGCTGGAGTATGTACTTTGGCTGGACTGTTGGACTATGAAGATACAAGATTGAAGACTTTGTCCCATGTCCGGATGGGACTCTCCTTTGCATGGAAGGCAAGCTTGGATATTTGGATATGTAGATTTCCTTCTCTATAACCGACTCTATGTAACCCTAGCCCCCTCCGGTGTCTATATAAACCAGAGGGTTTAGTCCGTAGGACAACAATGATCATAATCATAGGCTAGCTTCTAGGGTTTAGCCTCTACGATCTCGTGGTAGATCAACTCTTTTAGTACTCATATCATCAAGATCAATCAAGTAGGAAGTAGGGTATTACCTCCATTGAGAGGGCCCGAACCTGGGTAAAACATCGTGTCCCCTGTCTCCTATTACCATTAGCCTTAGACAAACAGTTCGGGACCCCTTACCCGAGATCCGCCGGTTTTGACACCGACACTCGCCTCCTCACGGGTGCAGCATTTTTACCCTCTTCCTTCTTGGTACTTGAAGCACTTCTTGTGAAAGGTTTGGATGGTTGAAAGGTGGACTGCCGAGAAGACGGTGAAGCTACGACGGATTGCCGAGCAGAAGGTTTAGCTACGCCGGACTACTTAGCTAGCTGTGATGTGATGTCTACTACACAACTTGTTCTTGTAGACTCGTGTTGGGCCTCCAAGTGCAGATTTTTGTTGGACAATAGCAAATTCCCCTCAAGTGAATGACCTAAGGTTTATCAATCCATGAGAGGCATAGGATGAAGATGGTGCCTCTCAAACAACCCTTCAATCAAATAATAAAAAGTCTCTTGTGTCCCCAACACACCAAATACAATGTTAATTTGTGTAGGTGCACTAGTTCGGCGAAGAGATGGTGATACAAGCGTAGTAATGATAGTATATATTGTTTTTTGTAATAGGAACAATACAAAACAGCAAGGTAGCAATTGATAAAATAGAGCACAAATGGTATTTCAATGCTTGAAAATGAGGCCTAGGGTCCGTACTTTCGCTAGTGCAATCTCTCAACAATGCTAATATAATTGGATCATATAACCATCCCTCAACGTGCGATGAAGAATCACTCCAAATTCTTATCTAGCGGAGAACATAAGAAGAAATTGTTTGTAGGGTACGAAACCACCTCAAAGTTATCCTTTCCAATCGATATATCCAAAAGTTTGTACTAAAATAACACAAAGTTATCCTTTCCGATCAATCTATCTAAGAGTTCATACTAAAATAACACCATCTGATACACATCAACCAACTCTAATGTCACCTACATACTCCAATGTCACCACGGGTATCCGTGAGTTGATTATACCATATGCATCAAACAATTTCAAATTTATAATACTCAATCTAACACAAAGAAACTCAAAGAGTGCCCCAAGATTTCTACCAGAGAAACAAAGACGAGAACGTGCATCAACGCCTATGCATAGATTACCCCAATGTCACCTCGGGAATCGCGAGTTGAGTGCCAAAACACATATCAAGTGAAATATGATACCCCATTGTCACCACAGGTATTCATAGAAAGACACACATCAAGTGTTCTCCAATCCATAAAAGTATACAATCCGATAAAAGTGAAATCTCAAAGGGAAAACTCAATTCATCACAACAAGACAGAGAGGGGAAAACACCATATGATCCAACTATATTAACAAAGCTCGCGATACATCAAGATCGTGCCAACTCAAGAACACAAGAGAGAGAGAGACAGAGAGAGAGATTAAACACACAGCTACTGGTACAATCCCTCAGCCCCGAGGGTGGACTACCCCATCCTCATCATGGTGGCCATAGGGATGATGAAGATAGCCTCCAATGATGATTTCCCCCTCCGACAGGGTGCCAAAACGGGGTCTAGGTTTGTTTTTCATGGCTACAGAGGCTGGCAGTGGCAAAACTTTTGATATATGGTTATTTCTAGGGGTTTCTATATTTATAGGATTTATTGGCGTCGGTCGCACGCTAAGATGGGCCTCGAGGTGACCACAACACCCCAGCACATGGGCAAGGCCGCTTGCACGCCTTGGTGGGTTTTGCTCACCTCCTTCACCTTTTGGTCCTCCCATGAAGCTTCTAGTGCCTCTTTTGTTTCAAAAAAAATCGTCACAAAGTTTGGTTGCATTTGGAGAACTTTTATCTCTGCACAAAAAACACCACCATGGTAGTTCTGTTGAAAACAACGTCAGTCCGGGTTAGTTCCATTCAAATCATACCAAAAGCGTATAAAATTGTTGTAAACATGGCATGAATACTTCATAAATTATAGATACATTGGAGGCGTATCAGCATCCCCAAGCGCAATTCCTACTCGTCCTCGAGTAGGTAAATGATAAAAGAAATAATTTATGAAGTGTGAATGCTAGCATAGTTCATAATTTTGATCAATGATAATTTCAATCACTTTTCCTAGCATCATAACAGCCACTCTTTCTTATAAAACTTATTAGGATAAAGTAGCAATCAATTCACACGTTATGATTCAAACAATGCCTTCTCTTGAAACTTAACAACCTATGTTCTCAGTCACCAAACAATTGCAATTCAACTTATTCAACAAAGTCTAAGTAAGAGCTCAACGTACTCAATCATCATAAAGTATTCTATGATTTATATTACTCAAATCATATTTTTATAACAAATGGCATCCATCGAACACAAAGAAAGATAGGGACTTAATGTTTCGCCTCCCAACTCATTTATCATAGAGATAATTGTCAACAATAATAAACCATGATCAAATATATTTGACTGGCCATATGTGCCAAGATCTTTCCCCACCACATGATGCTTGCCAACTAGAGAATAATTGAGGTTGAAATGATAATGCATACTATTGACTCTTGCATGAAAGTAAATACTGAAAAGTAAAAGATAGGCCCTTCGTAAAGGGAAGCGGAGGTTTTCATGCTCTTTTAATTTTTGGATGCCCAAGCTCTTAATGCAAAGGAATGTCACACTATATTTCCCCTTATGATAGCAACCTTTATTATGCAGTCTGTCGCTTTTATTACTTTGCGATCACAAGTTTGTACAACGCTTATTTCCCCTTAGAATAAAAGATCAAACATATTTAGGAGCATTTTTTATTGCTTTATGCACCGATGACAACTTACTTGAAGGATCTTATTCACTCCATAGGTAGGTATGGTGGACACTCATGGCAAAAACTGAGTTTAAGGGTTTTTGGATGCACAAGTAGTATCTCTACTTAGTACAAATTTTTGGCTAGCAAAAGATCTAAGCAAACACCACATGTTGGACAATCCATAACAATATAACTTTTATGAAAATATACACAACCATAACTCATTACGTTGTCTTACTTGTCCAACTTGAACTAGTTTACTCAAGTTTGAAAATAATTAATGGGTATTCACAATCATAGAATATGTCCAAGATAATATATTTGCATGTGAAAATTCTCTTCCTCATACTAATCATTCGTGAATTGCTTGTGTGACCAATATTTTGATTGTTAAGCTTGAAAAGATTCACTTTCTAAACCCAATGTGAAGCTACTATTAGGCATGATATGAGCATATAATTTCAACTTCATGATATTCAATTCATTCAACAATTTACTCATAGGATATAAGTGAAGCACAAGAGTAAATGACAAGCTACTCCAAAAAGATATAAGTGAAGATTAAGTGAGTAGTTAAGTAAATGGGTAGCTATTTGAGGACTCTCTATCAATTAAAAACTTCAGATCTAAGTATTTTATCAATATGGCAAGCAAACAAAAACAAAATGACATTCCAAGAATATCATAACTCATATGAAGAAGCAAAAACTTAGGCTCAACCGAGGCTAACCGATAATTATTGATGAAGAAAGGTGGGATGCCTACCGGGGCATCCCCAAGCTTAGATGCTTGAGAATTTTTGGAATATTATCTTGGGATGCCTTGAGCTTTTGTGTCTCCTTAATTCCTTTTATATTACAGTTTCCATAAATCTTAAAAACTTCATCCACACAAAACTCAAAAGAACTCGTGAGATAAGTTAGTATAAACCAACACAAAACCTTATCATTCTCTATTGTAACAAATCACTAAAATTATAATTTAACATTGCCTACTAAATGCCTTTGCATATTTAGTACTCCTATCCTCAAATAGAATCATTAAACAAGCAAACATATGCAAACAATGCAAACATAACAACAATCTGCCAAAATAGGACAACCTGTAAAGAATGCAAGAATATTCATACTTACCTAACTTTGAAACTTATGAAAAAAATGTAGAAATTTATCATAGCTTATTGTGCAAAAAAAATTTCAACATTTTATCACATTCTAATTTTTCTCAAGAATTCACGCACTAGTGTGCAACTTTCTGTTTTCAAAGAACCACATATAGACTTGCAAAATAAGCATGCCAAAGGCTATACTTGACATTTTTATTGCAATAAAAGATGCAAAACATTATTCTAAATAACAACAAGCATCCTTACAAAACAAAATGATTCTCCAATCAAAACTCATATCATGTGAAGAATGAAAATATAGCTCCAAGTGAGGTTACCGATAATGTTGAAGAAGAAGGAGGGGATGACTTCCGGGGCATACCCAAGCTTAATTGCTTGGATCTTCCTTGAGTATTACCTTGGTGGTGCCCTGGGTAACCCCAAGCTCAGGGTCTTTTCACTTCTTATTCTCCTCATATCAATATCTCACCCAAAACTTGAAAACTTCAATCACACAAAACTTAACGAAACTTCGTGAGATAGGTTAGTATGATAAAGACAAATCATTCACTTTGATACTATCAAAGACAAGATTCATAATTGTTCTCACACAATGCCTACTGTACCATGTCATTTCCACAATTTGTATCACTTACTATAAGCTATGGAAACACTAAAACAAGCAAATATGCATTGAAAACAGAATCTTTCCAAAATAGAACAACTTGTAATGATGTGAAGAATGACCATACTTCTGCTACTCTAAAAATTCTAAAAAATTAGGGTAACATAAGGAATTTCTATATCAATCATTTGTAAAAAATTCAAATCAAAATCACGTTCTAGTGAAGTTTTAAAATTCATGGATAGCAAAAGTTTCTATTTTTGCACATAATCAAGTCAACTATCATCCACACTATCCCAAAAGCTTTACTTGGCACTTTATTGAAACAAAAGCTATAAAACATGATTACTACAGTATCCTAATAGTGTGAACACACAAAAACAGTAGGTAAAAGTGTTGGGTTGTCTCCCAACAAGTGCTTTTCCTTAATGCCTTTTAGCTAGGCATGATGATTTCAATGATGCCCACATAAAAGTAAAGAATTGAAACATAACAAGAGCATCAAGGATAATAAGTTCCTCTGTCATGATAATTTTCAGTAGCATCATGAATGGATTCATCAATATAACCATCACATAAAGCATTCTTTTCATGATCCAAAAGCATAGAAAATTTATAACTCTCCACATAAGCAATTTTATTCTCATTCACAATAGTGGGAGTATCATATGAAACTCGAATACTATAAATTATTTCCACATTAAAAGAGTAATGTTCAGTAAAAGGATATTCAAAATTATGACAATAATTATGACTACTTTTATAACATAAGTATCATCACAATAATCATCATAAGTAGCAACTTTGTTCTCATCATAGTTAATTGAAACCTCTTCCGAAATAGTGGAATCATTACTAAATAAAGTCACGACCTCTCCAAATCCACTTTTATCATTATAATAAAATTCAACACCCTACAAAATAGTGGGATAATTATTATGTAAAGTTTACACTCTTTCAAACCCACTTTCATAAATATTGCAATGACCATAAATATGAGGCATGCAATCATCATAGCAAATTTTATCATTCAAAGTAGGGGGACTAAAAAGAACATATTCATTAAGCATAGCATCCTCAAGCTTGGTACAAACATTAATTGCAGAAAATAAATTCTCAAACATCTCATTCTCATCAAACATAGCATCCCCAAGCTTGTGGCTTGGCATATCATAAGCATAATCACTCTCATCATTAATAATATGAATAGAACCAATGGTATAACAGTTGCTATCACCATAATTTCCCAAGTTGGTGCCAAAAAGATTTCCAAGATTATAGGAAGTATCATTATATTCCCAACCATAATCATCACAAGAAGCAATAGGCATAACAGAATCATCATGAATAGTGCTCCCGGACATTGTTCAATAAGACAAAGAAGCAATATCATCATCAAGTGCATCATCTTCCACAATTATTTTTGATTCATTTTCATGAGGCAGAACAATAATTGGAGCACCATTATTTGGGAGAGATACCTTTTTTTACCTCTATTCTTTCTTCTTTTCTTGTTCTTCATGACATCATGTGTGGGTTTAATTATATTTTTCGAGCTTCTTATTGATGAGATTGGTTGAGGGAGCTCCTCCTCGTCACCTATTTCATCATGAGAGACAATAGGAGGGAAATTGGAAATCTTTTCCCTTTCATTAGTATTCCTTTTATATTCTATTGGTTTTGTCATCTTTCTATAGTTGGCAATATAAGCATTCTCATTGCAATTTACCATGCAAAACATATAGATATTTTTTTAGATTAGTTTCAATGTCGTCCGTGAGAATGAATACATCAAACCAACTATTTTACTATGTCAATTATTCACTCCCCCAAAATAGACAAAGCTCATTATAAAGTTCAAGGGTGACCAAGTCATCACAATAATTGGCCATGATTCGGTCATGAAATTTTTTGCATTGGAAATTAAGATGACCAACCTTATTGCAAAGTTCACAAGTAATAGGGCAAAGAGAACATAATTTTGTAGCAAATTCATCTATCACTTTGAGAAAAAAATTGGTTCTATCATGTTTATGCTTCTTACAAAATCTATCATCCCTATAAGGCACGTCTTCACAAACTTTATGCACTCCACAGAAATTGACATGCTTATAAGAAACATATTTATCATGACTAGTGCAATCATCATTAGTGTTTTGGATATTCATAGAATTCATACTAACAACAATGAAATCATGCTCATCATTTATGATAAACATTTTATTGAATTCTTCTTCTATCAATTCAGCACAATTTTCCTTTCCATCATTTTCACGAAAGACATTATAAAGATGAATAATATGATGCAACCTCAGTTCCATTTTTTGTAGTTTTTTTATAAAAAAAACTAGTGATAAAACAAGAAAATAAAAGATCCAATTGTATGATCTAAAGATATACCTTCAAGCACTCACCTCCGGCAACAACACCAAAAAAGAGCTTGATGTATACTACACAACGTGTTCTTGTAGACTCGTGTTGGGCCTCGAAGCGCAGAGTTTTGTAGGACAGTAGCATATTTCCCTCAAGTGGATGACCTAAGGTTTATCAATCCGTGGGAGGCGTAGGATGAAGATGGTCTCTCTCAAACAACTCTGCAACCAAATAATAAATAGTCTCTTGTGTCCCCATCACACCAAATACAATGGTAATTTGTATAGGTGCACTAGTTTGGCGAAGAGATGGTGATACAAGCATAGTAATGATAGTAGATATTGATTTTTGTAATAGGAACAATAAAAAATAGCAAAGTAGCAATTGATAAAATGGAGCACAAAAAGTATTGCAATGGTTGAAAATGAGACCTAGGGTCCGTACTTTTGCTAGTGCAATCTCTCAACAATGCTAATAAAATTGGATCATATAACCATCCCTCAACATGCGATGAAGAATCACTCCAAATTCTTATCTAGCGGAGAACATAAGAAGAAATTGTTTGTAGGGTACGAAACCACCTCAAACTTATCCTTTCCGATTGATCTATCCAAGAGTTCATACTAAAATAACACCAAGTTATCGTTTCCGATCAATCTATTTAAGAGTTTGTACTAAATAACACCATATGATACACATCAACTAACTATAATGTCACCTAGATACTCCAATGTCACCGCGAGTATCTGTGAGTTGATTATATGATATGTATGAAACAATTTCAGATTCATACTCAATCCAACTCAAAGAACCTCAAAGAGTGCCCCAAGATTTCTACGGAAGAAACAAAGACGAGAATGCGCATCAACTCCTATGCATAGATTACTCCAGTGTCACCTCGAGAATCCGTGAGTTGAGTGCCAAAACACATATCAAGTGAATTAATATGATACCCCATTGTAACATCCCAAAATTCTAATTTTTTGAATGTTATATTAAATAAATAGTTTCGATTGTTTGTTTGATTGATTGTGTGAAACTGGGTGAAATTTGAAACTTTTTGAAAGTTAAATGAGAGGGAATAAAAGGACTTTCCCAAACTTTCATTTTTGCATTTCTGATCTCCATATATTCAAATTCATTTCATCACAAAACCGTAGAGTGAATATAATATGACTTCTTCCATTTATTTAAATGAAAAGGGTTGTTGAAAGTATTTGAATTTCATTTTGAAAATATTTCAAATTCAGAAACTTTAAGCAACTCAATGATTTTCACGAGAGAAGATAAAATGACTTCTTCAAATTATATGAAATATGAGTTGGAAGTTTCAAGGAAATCAAATTTAAAGTCCTTTTGAAATTATTTTCAATTTGGAGTTATTTGGTTTTTATTCAAATTATTTTTCTCCAAAAATAAAATATATGGAAATTAGGGTAAAATGATTCCCTACAACAGAAAATTGGAGAGAAATTAATTTGAAATTATTTTGGTATTTTTAAAATGATTTTTATGAGGTTTTATTGTAGCAGAAGCACTGTTTGAATTATTTGAATTTTTGTGGATTTTGTCTGACGTTAGAAAAATGTTCAGGCTGTAGGAAATGGTTTTCTGAAAACTAGGATATATTATATGCCTATATTATGTTTCTGGTTTATTTGGTTTTATTTATTTTTATTGTCAGTTTTTTTAAAAAGAAGCCAAACTGGACCGGCCCAACTAGCATGCCCAGCCGGCCCAGCCAGCCGGGCCTCCCCACAGCCCAGTTCCCCCCGTGCGCGCCCGCAGCAGGCCGCGGCCCAGTCCACCTCGCGGTTGTCTCCCACCTCGAGCCGGAGTTCGACTCCCGCACGTCGCCGGACACCGCCGTAGCCGCCGCGGACTCCTCCACCACCTCGCCCTGCCCCTCCCGCAAGCCTCTCCAGCCCTCCCCTTTATATAGCCCGGACCCCGGTCCCGTTTCCCTCAAAACCCGAGCCACCGGAGCCCGCAACCGCCGCCACGACCTCGTCGGAGTTGCCTCTGCCGCCGAGCTTTGCCGCCATCACCCCGCTCTGCCCCGCCACTCCGGATCGACGCCGCCCCCTGACGTCCTCGCTACCGCCGGAGACCCATCGGAGCCATCGCCCCATTGATGTTCGAGCCGCCGGCGCCGTCTTCCCCGTCGCCAGCGACCTCCACGCCGCGGTAACTGCCGCCTCTCCCCCTCGTCCGTCCGATCCGAGATCTACGGTTAGGATTAGATCAGTTCGTTTTTTCCAACCGTTTTTCTTTAAGTAGTGAGTGTTTGTTGTTTGGGAAACATTTGTATACGGTGCGCTGGCTGAGTGTTGGGCCGGTCACACGGTGTCCACTGGATCTGGCGAAATCGTATGTCTTTGCAAGTTTTGTCCGTTTCGCACGTCTGCTTCTTCGGCATCGAATTCTTCCTTCTTTGTTTCTCTTCTCGCCGTGTCGCACTTCTCCGCTTCGATCGACGAGCCATGGGCGACCTCCCCTCGCGCTTGCACCAGCCCATGCGAGCTCGCCGTTGTCGGCGCAACCGCCAATATGCTGCTGCATGATGGCCCTCCTCTAAACACGCGGCCATGCTCTCCATTTTTTGTTCGCTCGTCTCGGCCATGCCCGGAGGCCCGGAGCTGCGGCAGGTGCCGGTGATGCTACAAACAGCGAGCCTTGAACCAGGTGGAGACATCTCTCGGGGAACCAGAAGCCGGTGCTGGAGATGCCGCTGACAACGCCGCTCAACGATGTGGTGGAGGGGCGAACCAGGAGTGCTACAACCATTGAGCTCAATTGCTACAACCATTGTGGCAATTGCTACCACCGTGTTGGTGAAAGCTACAACCCGTAGATGGGGAGCTGTATCCAGCAGTGCGTGATGGCAGAAAGCTACTACTAACAACAGCGAAAGCTGCAATCAGCTATGGAAAAAGCTCCAATCGAAACATGACGACGGCAACAGAAAAGCTACCACCCGATATGCCGCAATGGGGACGGCGAAGTTTTTGGCGGCGAGCGGTGGTGCTGTGATTTTTGCTGCAACCGGCAGCAGAAAAAGCTACCACCTACGGAAAATTCTACTACTACCGCCGTCTTTTTTTCTACAACAGACGATTTGTCCAATGAAAAAAAGCTGCATCAGTTTACATGAAAAGCTTCAACCCTATCTTAAAAAGCTTCAACCGAGAAGAGGACCAATGGGCATCCGTGCTACAACCGGCTAGCGTCGACTGCGCCGCAAGCAGTGGCACACAGCGGCGAGTCGGTGTTGTTTCAACGACAGAGATGCCGCAGTAGCTGCGAGGTTGCAGACAAGGTTTTTTGTGCTTGGAACTGGCGAGGATTCATGCTACAAGCTCCATGGAGCGATTTTTTTCGAACGCAGGGGAAGGAGGTTGTGCGAGGGCGGCGACCGTCGGTGGCCGACGGCAAGCCCGGGTGTGCTGCCGTGCTTCGAGCTCGGTCGCCTCGTGCTGGATTACGGGAGTTGATGGTGCTCGCTGCAGCTTGTCTTCCTTCGTGGCGCTGCAATTTTTCTGCCGGAAGACGATGAAGGAGATTGAAGAAGCGACCGGTAGATCTGACCACTAGCAGTTTTTCATCGTACGGTCACGCGGTGACCGGCCCAAATTTGGGCCGGTGCGCCGGCGGCTAGTACTCGCCTTGTTAGAAGCAACTCCACTACAACCCCCTCCAACACTCTAGCTCTATCTCTCTCCCAACCTTATTCCTCTCCTACACATATGCATGGATGCCGATCGATATCCCTTAATACATGAGGTAGATCGATCTCCTTAATACATGAGGTAGGCCTCTCTCCTCCTCCACACATATAGCAGCCATTGTACCTCTATAGTTAATTAGGCCTTCCTCTCCCCCCACCACACACCGATAGTCGAGTGCTATAGGGAGGTATCCATGCCACAAAGACAAACTGCACATGTTCCCTCTCACCTTCCAGTAGGCCAGCCACTCTATATATTTGACGTGAGCACACACAAATTCGATGGCACTCTTTATCGATCACGCGCGTGCACACACACATACATCATCCCTCTCTTCGATTCTATGGACACCTCAAGCCGATGATACTTCCACTCTCTTCTCGTGGATCGCCCCCTCTCTATATATGATATATCCAGGACTCTATTTCACACATTGCATATGTTACATTTTTTTATTGACCCCCCACCCACCCACAAAAAAACTCTCACGAACCCAACACACTATATCTCTCTAGGTTTGTATCTCTCTCACACAACCCCACATAGGTGGTGTACGTATACAAGAAGAGAATAGTTGCACCGTGCACGTACTCAGGCTTCATGCCCAGCCACACCCGCATGGGTACACGGTGGAGCTCATTTCTTTATGAAATGGCAGCCCACGTGCTAATTTGAACGCGTGTAGCGGTTGTTTACCTAGGGAGGTCGTGGTACCACATGTGCATGAAACAAAGTTCAACTTGACGCATTGGCGCGTTATTTTTAAATAAAGTTATAGTGCTCAATGGCACGTACACAGAATATAAAACAATTTTTATGGAGAAACCGGTAGTCCGCTCCACTATATACAATGGAGCCTGCCTGCCTGGTCTGTCTCTCTTTAGAGTATCTCACACAAGGCTGCGGTGGCATCTCTCTCTCTCACCGTTGGTCAGTGATCCGGCCGCATCCCATCCACCGAGGGAAAGGGAGGAAGTGCATCGTTTCTCCGTTCGACGCGCCGAGGCAGCACGTCCCGATCTGCGGTACACGTCATTCTCTCTGACCAAGCTCTGGCGCGGTAGGGCCTACGCCACCTGCTCGCTGCCGCAGTATGGGCCGATTCCGCCCGCCACCGCTCACTTAGTTACATCCCGATGACCTCCAGGTATCCCCTCAGGCCTTGCTCCACTGCCCGTCTTCCCACGTCACTGCATGTGGATCTTCCATAGTTCTTTGCCCAAAACGTAGCTCGTCCGGCGTACTTTCCATATTGCAATCTCGTCCTCACACCGTTTTAGACAAACACACCCGTGTTATTATCTTCCCTTAGGATAAGGAATATGCTTCTTTTTTGTCGTCGCATGTGTCATCAATTGTTATTGGCCAGTACTTGTTTCCTTTCTACCTCTTTTTTGCAAACAGGGCTATCCATTTCACCTTGTTGCTATTGTGACCTTTTGGTGAACTGCACAAATCTATTTTTTCTTAAGAGTGTTTTGTGCAGTTGTACTAAAATGTCACACGGGCAATGTCTCTCCATTTCAGTGCGACTGCACAAAGGGAGATTGGTTTTTCTCTATCCTCCTCATCCAACTCCGAGCCTAATCTTCTCCAACTAGTTAGTCTTAAGAGAGACTACGAAGGTGACTGGCTTCGATTTGTGTGTTTATTGTTTCATCAACAGTCCTCTATTATTGTAAACACACTTAATATCTTTGGAACAGGGACACTCAGCTCTATTTTAGTGGAACTGCACAAAATGATCGGAATGTTGCATGCTCCAGACAGCTACTTTTTTCCCAACATGCCTTGTTAATTTAGACAGAGCTGGGTGGACGTTGCTGCCAATGAAAGCATGGATCAATTTTAATTTAACACCTTCTCACAACTTTGTCTTCAGTCATGATGTAAATATTAGCTCTGGTCTGCTAATAATTGAGATGCATTAGCAAGGAAGTTAGTTTTTTATTGTTTCCGAAAGAGCATCGATGGCACGACACACGAAAGAAAAGCTGAATGCTCACACCATTGTACAATTTCATGTCGGGAAAATTATTTGTATAGTACGTCAATTATGTAAACAATGCTGGAAGCTTGGTAGCATTGCTAGAAGCCTCTTCAGCATTCGGGTCCATGTGTCATGCACAAAATTATACTCCTTCGTTCCTAAATATTTATCTTTTTTACAAATTTCAAATGGGCATATTTTAGAGTGTAGATTCACTCATTTTGCTTCGTATGTGTACTCCCTCCGTTCCTAAATACTCTATTTGTCTTTCTAGAGATTTCAACAAGTGACTACATACGGAGCAAAATGAGTGAATCTACACTCTAAAATATGTCTATATACATCCGTATGTAGCAGTCCATTTGAATCTCTAAAAAGACAAATATTTGAGTAGTCACTCATTGAAATCTCTAGAAAGACAAATACTCCGGAGTTTGTTTAAGAATCGATGGGGTAGTGCACAATCGCATGGGAGACTCAGCCTGGTCATTGCGCCGCATTAATAGTGAGTAATGAGCAGTCAAATCATAAGCCCCACCTTTCCCACTGTATGTTTCTTGGAAGAAGCAACCATCAATACGCTCTTCTTTGAATCCGCTCATACTACTCCACCCGTCACTGTTTTATAGAGGGCACTTCAGAAAAAAGAAAAAATCTGTGGGACCAAGGCGACTAGCGGTCGGCCTGCAAAATAGCATTGGTAGTTATAGAACGGCATCTATTACTAGAGGAAATAATGCGTACACACATGCATGCAGTGCTTCCACCCCGGGTACACACGTGCATACACTTACCCCACTCCTTAGTAGTACATCGAGAGAAAATTGTGGACTTGATTGTGGTTACCACGCCCTAATTAATTGAGCATTAAAACAAACGCGTCTGAAGTCTCTCTGGTGGTGGAAATGCATTGAGAGAAATGCATCATAATGAAGCGCACCCTGTAAACTGTGACGGAGGGAGGAGTAGTATATGAAGGTGCAAAACCAAGTACGCGTATGGCCAGTCGGTCAACGCACCTCGTCTTGGTATATCACTAACATGTGGGACAGGAGTGTGAGCAAACCGATCTCAATTGACGGCAAAATGGCCAACCCGCCGTTCCTTGAGAGAGATGAGGAGCGAGTACACACAGACGGGCTCACACAGAGGCAGTCGTTGGTTGATTGATATCATCATTGCATGTTGGGCAGTCGTTTTCCTCCCTTCTCTTGAATAAACGTGTGCTTTATCAGAGATTAAAATAAATAAGAGTACAGACGCTCCACCATGCGGTTCTAGTAGTAGTACTATTCATACTACAAAACCTTGCGCTTGGCTCTTCGCCTCTTCGTGAAGTCGAACAATGATGGTACTCCGCATGTTGGGTACTACAGTGTATGCCTGTGACAATTTGACACCGAATGGACTGATGCATGTCCACCGAGGGTAGGTTGGATTAGTCAAAAGGCGTAAGCGAGCTTCACCTTGTCCTGCAAGCTTCTCCTCGTTCTGCGAGTTGATGGGACACACTGAAAAGTAGTGCTAGTCCATACTCCCTCCTTTCCGGTTAATATGGCTTAATCTTTTTTGCGGGTAAATGAGAGAGCTTTATTCATATATAAGCATTCTTAGGACGATCAGCCAAGACACTGGTCACTAGGAAGCGAGGTATCCCGCAAGAAAAGAAGTAGGAAGCGAGGTGTTTCATCAAGCGAGCTGTCGGCCACATTCAAAGTGCAGCAAGCACGGTTCGCACAAAGATGTGCCGTAAGGTTTGCTGAACTGTTTACATGTTGAATAACAAAAAAAGAGAGGAAATGTTACCGAGCGCTCCTATTTGTAACAGGATATGAGCCAGAATTAAGCGAGTGGCGAGTGTTCCATGCAATCAACTTCCATTATCACATGTGAGAAGCCTCAAAGAGAAACATATGTGTTGAAGATTGCTTTAGCACATTTTAAAAATATAATAAGAGTGCAGACGCTCCTCCATCCGGTTCCTAGTACTAGTATAGTGCATACTTGGCTCTTCGCCTCTTCGGAAGGTCCAACAATGTTGATACTACAGTACAATATGCTTCTGGCAATCTGACACCGATTGAACTGTTGCACGTCCGCCACGAGGGCGAGGGCGAGGGAGAGGGAGAGGTAGAGGGCGTTGTAGTCAAAACCCTCTCCTCAACCTGCAAGCCACCGCACGCATGGGCGAGGGAGAGGTGCAATAGTAAGGAAGCTTCTCCTTGTTCGGCGAGTTGAGGGGACACATCAAAGCAGTAACTATCCTACTTTGCGCTTGGTTGTTCGCCTCTTCGGGAAGTTGAACTAGTAGTGTATCCTTCTGGCAATCTGACACCGGATTAACTGTTGCACGTCCACAGCATTACTCAAAAGCTTCTCCTTGTCCTGCAAGCCACCACGCACAAGCTTCTCCTCATTCGGCAAGTTGACGGGACACAACAAAGTAATGCTAGTCCATACTGCCTCCTCTCCGGTTAATAGGGCTTAATTTCAAACGAGATAAATACACTGTCTGTCACTGTATATTTGTAAAAATACGGTCAGTGGACTTCATAATACGCTCATTGCGCTCAATATATACATTTTCCGGTCTTTATGCGGTCACTAGATCACCCTGGCTGAGTATGTGTGTGCATGCACGTGTAGGTTGAGCACTTGAGTGTGACTGTGCGTGTTCCATCGTGTGCTCGGACATGCATGCATTAGGGTGTCGCGCGTATTTTTGCGTCCATGTGTACGTGTCACTGTTGCATACACGTAGGGGGAGTACGTGTAGGGGCCACTAAGGAGTAGTCAAGTCACATAGTAAGTTAGTCGGAAGAAGCAACCATCATTTCACTCTTCAATGGCACGTACGCAATATAAAATGGTTGATATGGAGAGAAAAAGAAAACCACTATATATGCACTAGCAGGAGCCCAAGCTACAAGCCTGCTTGCTTGGGTTGCTCTCTTCACAAGCATAGAATGACGGTAGCCTCACCGCTGGTCACATATCCGGCCTGATCCTGCAGCTCGGGGAAGCGAACAATATTCTGCATAGACGCGGTCGACATCTGCGATGGAGAAAACCCACAGTCGGTGCGTCCCAATCGAGGGTCACCGTGGTATGGGCCGATGTCGCGTCCCAACCGCCCTTCTAGCTACAGCCCGATGTCCCAGGTAGTCCATCTTCCTTTTGGAGCCGGCTGGCTCCACTTCTGTAGCTCCCCACGTAGCTCCATCTCCATGTCGATCTTTCTCTACTTCTACCGGCTTCTACTTGTGATGAGTTCATGTATCATGAACTAGTGCTAGTACTATTGTTCTAATCACACTTCTTCAATATCTTTTCCATCGGGGATGCTCAGCTTGATTTTAGGGGAACTGCACAAAAGCATCATATGATCCGAGGGTGCCAACCGTCTTTCCTTTAACATATTCTACCTGGCCAGGAAATTAAATCATGTTTAGGGTTTATGGTTTAATTCGTAGTGAACCCATCAATAGTTTTTCTTTCGTACACGCTCTCACAACTTTCGTCTTTAGTTCTGAAGTAAATATTGGCTATGATCTGTGAATCATTGAGATGCATCAGCATGCATGTTAGTTTTCCTTTGTATTTGATGGAATGTTGTAATAGGGCAACCTTGGAGTAGGAATGAAAATGGACTGGAAAGTTTCTATTTTTCCAGAGAAAAAATGGAAACAGAGAGAAACCAACGTTTCTTTTTGTTGGATCGCGCCATCGAGCAAAACCAACGTTTAAATCACATCTGTCGCGTTCGTGTCTCACCCTCCTCCACGGCTCGACCCCACATGGTCGCTCGGCATGCCACTCACCACAAACCGAGTATACAATAACTTTCCCGCCCGCTTGTTGATGGATCGCGCCATGGAGTACTAGCACTACTCTACTGGAAGAGATGGACGAGTTGGGGGAGGACAGCTAGCTATAGCATGGACTCCCAAGAACATTTTACATGCATGTTGTGGCCGGCTATTGCGACCTTTGAACGCGGAGCAGTCGCGTGCACCAGGAAGCGGCACGGGTGACGCTCTCTTGGCTGGTGAGCCACTTCAATGCCGGCGCCAGTGAGAGGTCGCGTCCGCTCTGGCCAGGCATGAATCCGGCACTGACCGTTTCGGGCGAGAAGCACACGCGGGTGATGCAGAGGGTTCGGGTTGGTCAGGAGCGGTCATGGCAGCGGTCTGGATGCCCGCAAACAAGAGATGTTGTACGTTAATATTGTTGCGTATGTAATTATAACAACATAAAGAATCTGCCAGTTGGACAAATATGATTGGAGATTGAGATGGAAATGGAATTTTGCGTAAACACGGATATGCATGTCTATGTCTATGTGTGTGTGTGCGCGACGACTCTCACGACCTGGAAGCGAGGCATGTTTTTTGCCGAGTTTTCTTTCTTGGTACGTTAAAAAATTGTCCGCCAATTTTCATTTCTTTTTTCCAGGAATGCGCGTATTCTATTTAAAACCACTGCTATGGAGAGATTTTTTACTCCATTATAGCCTCTTGTTTGATAGAGTTTCTCATGTCTCGCTCTCTCACCCTCTCCATATCAAAATAAGATGACAGTGTCCACTCTATGTCTGTCCTCACCGGTGGTCACAGATCTGGCCAAATCTCGTCCGCTGCGGGAGGTGAGGAGGTGCAGCATTGACGTTGTCGCCGTCGGCGATGGAGGAAGCCGATGCGCACCATCCTCCCAAAGCCGTTGCTGGCGCAGACGAAGGTCCTCTGCGCCCTTGTTCGGTGCAGTCGTGTGGGCAGATCCTGCCCGCCCGCCTAAAGCGACATCTCGCCCACCTGAGGTATAATTTCTTGTACTCGTCCAGCTCCCCAGGTCGTTGCATGCGGTTTTCTTCTATGCGACTACTCCCCAGCTCCCCATGTATAGTAGCTAGGGTTCGTCGTCTGGTCCAACATCACCTATTATTATAGAGGAAATGCCTCTCGAAAAGTTGTCCTGATTTATGCCTCGGTGGAGGTATACATGTTGTTTCGACAAAAGCTGAGAGGTGGTTGTGCGGTCATTGTCCATATGCTCCTATTGCTGCTGCTAATCTAATACTATCACTGGTTAAATGAAGAAATGCTTTTTTTCTCGGGTATCCTGGTTTAGTTCCCATCAAGATAATCATGATGCTTCTGTTTGTTGGTGTACTTTCATTAGTTCTTATTGACAATTGAGATGTCGTTGTTAATCCTATAAAACAAAGTAACAACAATATATTCCTTTTTTATATTTTTGGAAACTGCGATGCGTATCTCCATACCTGAGCACGTCTTTCTCAATTTTATTGGAACTGCACAAAATTGGATGGCCATTGTTGTTCCACATCACTGTCCTCTGCCACGTGATTCTTCCTTCCTCGAGCTTGATTACTGAGAAGAAACAGACCAGAGTGAGGATTTGTCAAACTTCATAGGTGCCTCAGCCAAACTTGATGCCAAATGGATCATGCATCACCACGATGACTTATCGATGCTCATGGTTGCGCCTCATGGTTGCGTCGGCTGGTGAAGCTGATCGATTTTCAATGAAAAACAATATGTCTTCCATCAGTGCTCTTTGCTTGTTAGCCACAAAGATGATATCCTTCGTCGGTTCACCTTGGTTGCGTTGGAGACGCAGTCGTCTTTCACGTTGGTGCAATTTTATCACACAATTGGCTATGAACCAAATGTTTCCTCGAAGAAGGATCGATGTTGGTACTAAGAGCATAAGTTTTGTATTGATTTCTAAGCCTTCTCACAACTTTGTCTCTAGCTCCCCTATAATTTTATTTGTCTAGCTATTAACTTTGATTGGAAAAATGGTGTGGACTAAAAACCCAGATGGACGTAGTAGCCCTCCATTTTTATTTACTCCGCATATTAGATTTGACTGAAGTCAAACTTTGTAAAGTTTGACCAAGTTTAGGCCGAACACAGCAAACCATAATTATTAGAGAGGGCAAACTGTACATACTCTCATACCTTTCTGATAATTGAAATTAAAATTCTTTAGTTGTACACACTCTCAGACGTTTCCGATAAATTGGCGCATGTGTGGTTGTTCACTTAAGGCAGGGTAGTGTACCTCACATGAAGGACAGGAAGTGCGACGAGGACGTGTGGATCGTTAGTTCATCGGAAGTACTCCCTCCATCCCATAATATAAGATGTTTTTTTGACACCAACATAATATGAAAAAACGTCTTACATTATGGGACAGAGGGAGTACTTAGTAGTTTTCTTCACTGGTACGTTAAATAAAGAGTTTCGTTTCGTACTTACACAATTTAAAATGATTGTTATGGAGAGAATAAGAAAACCACTCCACTATATATTGCTCATATACACGAGTACTATATGGACGCAGCTTCATTTACTTTAACCTGCCTTTGGGTTTATGACAGGTGGGCCCAAAATGTGGTTGGCCCACCTGTCATACAGCCAAAAGCACGTGCAGTTAAGGCACCGGAGCTCAGTCCGTACTACAGTATATTTATAAGCTGGAGCCTCAGCGCTTGTTCGCTAGGGTTTGCACTCTCCACACTCTCGCCGCACTGCATATATATACACGCTGGAGGCTCAGCGTTCCTTTGCTAGGGTTTGCTATATTCACAGTCTCTCACCCTCTCTTCACCAGATCTAAACAAGACTGCGTTGGCCTCTTGTCTCTCTCTCCCCCCTCATAGCTGGTGAAGGAGGCATCTGGATCCCGTCGCACCGGGAAGGGGAGGAGGTGCATCGTTCACTCTATCGCCTTCGACGAGGGAGGCAATCCACTGCCGGTTGTGTTGTTCTCTTTCACCCAGCGCCTGTGCGGGAGGGCCACCGACCCCTTCTTCCTTGCTGCCATACGTAGTGTGGGCAGATCCGGCCTCCCGCTGCACGCCTTGCCACATCCCGACGAACCTAAGGTATAAGTTTCTTTGAAACCGTCGTTGCTCTAGCTGCATGTGGATCTTTTTCGATCTGTAGTCCTGTGTTTCTTCACAACATGTATCCCTTCGAGCGGAATATTGAATCGCTATTGTCAGAACCGAAGCCATCCAGAGGCAAGCATCCTACAAGGTTATACCGTGGAGGAGGTGGTTGAGTTTTGCACCGAATACATGAACATAGACCTATAGGTTTGCCCCTCTCTCTCCACGAGGGAAGGCTGAAAGGTAAGTTGGCTCTTGATGGCATGCAAAATACTGCACCCCGAGATTTGGCCGAGAAAGCCCATTTGACGGTACTTCTTAACAGCCAAGCTCTCGACACTTATGTTGATGAACACTTGGAGGTGATATGACAAAGCTTCTTACCCATGGTGCATCCATTAGATGTCGAGATGAAGGCGCGCAATAAGGACTATGCTTGATGGCTGAAGGATCGTTTGGCACACGGATCCATGGATGACATTGCTATGTGGTTGGCACAAAAGCCATCACCTATGGTATTGATGTACCAAGTGTATGACATAAATGGCTACTGAGAACCACAAGTATAGGGGATCGCAACAGTTTTCGAGGGTAGAGTATTCAACCGAAATTTATTGATTCGACACAAGGGGAGCCAAATTAGAAATTGAGTTGTCCATTCAGTCACACCTGGATAACTTAGTATCTGCAGCAAATTATTTAATAGCAAAGTAGTATGGAAGTAACGGTAACAGTGGCAAAAGTAACAGTAGCAGTTTTGTAGTAATTGTAACAGTAGCAATGGTAAAGTAAATAAGCAAAGCACAATATGTGAAAAGCTCGTAGGCATTGTATAAGTGATGGATAATTATGTTGGATGTGATTCCTCATGTAATACTTATAACACAGGATGACACAGAACTAGCTCCAGTTCGTCAATGTAATGTAGGCATGTATTCCGAATATAGTCATACGTGCTTATGGAAAAGAACTTGCATGATATCTTTTGTCCTACCCTCCCGTGGCAGCGGGGACCTAATGGAAACTAAGGGATATTAAGGCATCCTTTAATAGAGTACCGGACAAAAGCATTAACACATAGTGAATACATGAACTCCTCAAACTACGGTCATCACCAAGAAGTATCCTGATTATTGTCACTTCGGGGTTGTCGGATCATAACACATAATAGGTGACTATAGACTTGCAAGATAGGATCAAGAACTCACATATATTCATGAAAACATAATAGGTTCAGATCTGAAATCATTGCACTCGGGCCCTAGTGACAAGCATTAAGCACAGCAAAGACATAGCAACATCAATCTCAGAACATAGTGGATACTAGGGATCAAACCCTAACAAAACCAACTTGATTACATGGTAAATCTAATCCAACCCATCACCGTCCAGCAAGCCTACGATGGAATTACTCACGCACAGCGGTGGGCATCATGAAATTGGTGATGGACGATGGTTGATGATGATGATGGTGATGAATCCCCCTCTCCGGAGCCCTGAACGGACTCCAGATTAGCCCTCACGAGAGAGATTAGGGCTTGGCGGCAGCTCCATATCGTAAAACACGATGAAACTTCCTCTCTGATTTTTTCTCAGTGAAAGAAAATATATGGAGTTGGAGTTGAGGTTGGTGGACGTCCAGGGGGCCCACGAGGCAGGGGGTGTGCCTAGGGGAGGGGCGTGCCCCCCACTCTCGTGGACAGGGTGTGGGCCCCCTGACGCTAATCCTTTTGCCAGTATTTTTTATTAATTCTGAAAAGTTGCTTCGTGGATTTTCAGGTCATTCTGATAATTTTTATTTCTGCACAAAAATAACACCATGGCAGTTCTGCTGAAAACATCATCAGTCAAGGTTAGTTCCATTCAAATCATGCAAGTTAGAGTCCAAAACAAGGGCAAAAGTGTTTGGAAAAGTAGATACGACGGAGACATATCAGCTACACATTCTACACTGTTGAATGTGATGAGAAGACCTCATATCAAAACAACTCTGTTCAAATAGAATGCATGACTGTAGATGAAGCTGATAAAAGGTTATACTATGGAACCATCAAAGAGATTTGGGAGCCTAACTATGTGAAAGTTAAGGTGGCATTATTCAGGTGCACATGGATCCCTCTTACTCAGGTAAAGGTTGATGATTACAGGAAGACTTGTGTTAACATATCAAAGATGGCATATCACAAGGACCGTTCATTCTTGCCAGTGATGATACCCAGATTTTCTATTTGAAAGAGCCCTTGCATAAGAACTGCCATGTAGTGATGCATGGGAAGAGGAGGGTACCTGGCGTCAAGGATGTTGCTGATGAGGACGAGTATGATGAACTTGCTGAATTGCCAGCCAAGGGATCACGCACCAGCCAAATAGAGAGGCGTAAAATCATCAAAAAAACCTAAGTTCATTCGGGATCAACCTAATGATCCCAGTTCCCCCATGTACATGGGAATTAAGCCGTGACACTATTTTTTATGCCTATTCCGCAACATAATTCGTTCAATTTAGAAGTGTCGCGTATACTGAATTTATGAGTTATGCTCGACCTTCTGTTGATCTAATAACGCTTAATATGTTGACCTTGATATGTTGTCACCCCAGGCAATGTATTTGAACTATTTATGATTATATGCCCTAGAGGTAGCACACTCAATTGATCTCACTCAAGTTTGTACGAACAGAACATATGTAATCTGGTTTGCGAATAGGAAATGGTTCATTCATAAAAGTCTTGTGTCGACCAAACCATGGATAATGCCCCCCTATTGGCGCGTGATGTGACTCGTGGGTTCTGATTGGCCAGAACACAAACCCCATGGATCATACGTCTACACCGTTGGATGCTCCCATATCGAACGATGGTCCTCATCCCTTTCATCAGCGCATGCATTTGCGGTTGGGATTTGATTTATATGCGCAAAATGCACGGTAAATGAAAAATGGCTTAAATATAGCAAACGACACCTGAAATGTGCCAGAAAACCAAACTTTGTGGTATAATAGTGATTGTGTACCATGGAAATTTTTATGTGGTGAAACGATCAAATCACCAACCACTAGAGTTTGAATTGCCACTTCTCCTTTTGTAAACCATGATCCTTCTTGTGAGATGCTTCCGCTTAAAATTACAGGGTCTTGAGAGCATGCCACAGTGACACATCAATTTTCGTGATTTTTGGACTCCATTTGCATTTCCTGTAATTAAAATACCAACAAGTCCTAGTCGGTGGCCGCACCTCACAGAAAAATGTTTGAAAATTCTCCCTGCTTCTTAGACAATGGATGAAAACTCGCAAAGCGACACACAAATGATTTATACACCTTCTTTGCTAACACCCACATGTAGTTGTAGTGGGGTTTCATTTTATATGCACTAAATGTATGGTAAATGCAGAAAATGGCTTGAACATAGCAAACAGGGCATGGGCCAAAAAATCAAACCTAGGGTATATTGGTGATTGCTTACCGTTCATTCACAAAAGTCGTGTGTCCACCAAACCGTGGCCGATGCCCCCCTCCTCCACGTACTGCACGCACGATGTGAGTCGTGCATTCTGATTGGCCAGAACCCAAACCCCACGGATTGTATGTCTACACCCTTGGTTGTTCCTGGATCGAACGACAATGCTCATACCTTTCGTCAGCACATGCAGTTGTGGGTGAGATTTGATTTATATGCACAAAATGCATGGTAAATGCAAAAAATGGCTTAAATATAGCAAATGAGACCTGAAACGCGCCAGAAAATCAAACATGTGGTATAATGGTGATCGCGTACGGTGGAAATTTTTGTGAGGCGAAATGGTGAAGTCACCTGCCATTGGAGCTTGAATTGCAACATCTCTTATGGAAACTATGATCCTTCTTGTGAGATGCTCCGGTTTCCAAGGAGTGATCATCAAAACTTGTGCCAAACTTTACCAAAAAATTTCCACGGGGTCGCGCATGCCACGGTGACACACAAATTTTCATGATTTTGGGACTCCATCTGCATTTCCTATAATTAAAATACCAACAGACCTATGCTGGTGGCCGCACCTCGCACCCGAAATGTTTAAAAATTCTCACCGCTTCTCGTACAACAGATGAAAACTCGCAAAGCGGCACATGAATGATTTGTACATCTTCTTTGCTAACACCCACATGTAGTTGTAGTAGGATTTTGATTTTATATGAAGTAAATGCATGGTAAATGCGAATTAAATATTGCATATGAGACCTGAAATGGGCCATAGAATCAAACCTAGGGTATATTGCCGATTGCTTACCGTGGAAAAAAATTTGAGGCAGAACGATGAAGTCAGCGACGATTGGAGTCGGAATTGTCGCGCCTCCTTTTGTAAACTATGATCCTGCTTGTGAGATGCCTCGGTTTCCAAGGAGTGATCATCAAAACTTTTGACAAACTTTACCAATTTTTCCCATGGGGTCGTGAGAGCATGCCACGGTGACAGACCAATTTTTGTGTTTTTTGGACTCCATGTGCATTTCCTGTAATTCAAATACTGATAAGGCCTACACCGGTGGCCACACCTCGCGGTCAAAATGTTTGAAAATTCTCCCTGTTTCTCGGACAATGAATGCAAACATGCAAAGCGAGACACAAATGATTTTGCTAGCACCCACATGTAATTGCGGCTAGGATTTGATATGTATGCACTAAATGCATGGTAACGCAAAAAATGGCTTAAATATAGCATGAGACCTCAAATGTGCCAAAAAATCAAACCTAGGGTATAATGGTGATTGCATACCATGGAAAAAAATTCAAGGCAAAAGAATGAACTCACATCTTCATTGAAAAAAATGTTGTTAGTTGATGTAAATGTATTCCAATAGCACATGGTTCATTCATGAAAGCAGTGTGCCTATCAGACCGTGGACGATGCACCCCCCCTACTGCGTGTGCTATGTAAGTCGTGTGTTCTAATTGGCCAGAACCCAAACCCCACGGATCATACGTCTGCACCGCTGGCCGCTCCCAAATTGAATGGCAATTCTCATTCCTCTCATCAGCACATGCAGTTGCGGCTAGGATTTGATATGTATGCACTAAATGCATGGTAAATGCAAAAAATGGCTTCAATATAGAAACGAGAGCTGAAATGCGCTAGAAAATCAAACCTAAGGTACAATGGTGATTGCCTACCATGGAAAAAAATTCAAGGCGAAACGACGAAATCACGTCTTCATTTAAAAATTAGCACATCTTCATTTCAAACAATATTATTTTGTTTGTGCACGCGGGCGCTTAGAGGCAACCGTTTGCATAGGCCTTTCCGCGTGGCGACTAACGATCTTTTTTCACTTTTTTCATTGAAGCCACCAACATCCCCCATCGCCCTCCCCCGTTTCACTCAATAGTTCGCATATTCCGCCCAATATCCATCGTCAGCTACCCTGATCCACACTAGAACCTTCTCTGACGCCGGCGTGCTCAACCAGGCCATGTGACCGCTCTTCAGCGTCAACCCTACCTCCACTGGCGTTCCCAACACGCGTCTGCCCGCGCCTCGCCATCTTCGTTTGCTTGCCATCCGTCCTCGACCATATCGATCTTGTAACCATTGCCTCTCATGTGGTCCTATCAGGTTTGCACAAAAACATGTTAGTTACTGCTCTTCATCGCAGTGAGGCATATTTCCTCACAATCCTATTTCATTCGGTATGTTCCTAAATTGGCTATAAAATAATGGAGAGCGTATATATGTTCATTATATACCTTGCTAACTAGTACATATAAGATGTATCTTTTCCAATTAGTTACTGCTGATTTACAGATCATGGGCGCCCGAGTCAAACAAAGTTAACAAATTAGCCATACAATTTCAAAATTATTGCATGACATGTTTAGACAGCTTGCTACCAAGTTGATAGCTTTATGCTTATCCTCCTTTCCTGAGTTTCACATGTATTCTCTATAGCTGTCGAGTAGCAGCGACAATACTCATGCTTCAGGCGATGTATCTTCATGTGAGCCCGACATCCCTAGGTCTCCAGTAGATGGTCAAGGATCAAGTAATTTGGAACGGGATCGAGCTTCCGCAATCACCCTTCTGTTCAGGACATATAAGAACGCTCCAAGAAATCCCACACACCAGCCTAAAGGTGTATATGAAGTAACCAACATTGATTTAAAGTCTTGGGATCCAACTAAACCAGATAAAGCACGAACAAGGTTTAGGAGTGTGTGTGGTTTTGTTGGCAGGACAAGGCTCAACATTAATCTGCTGGGGTTTCGGAAGGCTGACACAGAAACACGGCAAAGGATAGTCAGGGAGATCATGGATCACTTCAACGTTCAAGAGCAGTGGAGAATGCATGTGGAACACACTGCACTGAAGAAGCTCAGGAATGCTTGGAGAAACTAGATGCACGTGTTGTACAAGAAGTACTTGAGTGAATGCAAGGACCCAATCCCCGCATACCCCCAAATTACAAAGGTAAACTGGGAAGAATTCAAAAGGGTCAGGGCAAATACAGAGTTTACTGAGAAGAGTGCCAAGCAATCAGAACTTCAGAAAAGGAACGCACACACACACACACTCACACACACACTCACTCACACACACACACACATCGTATGGGTGTGGCAGGATACTATGGCATGAGACCGATGTGGGACCAAGAGGACAAACAAGAAGTAGCCATGGGTGGGAAATCGGCCTTTAGTGAAATCAGGGGCGAACGCGCTATAGACTACTTGCGAGGATGTGCAAGGAGGCATGATAACGGAACTTATTATTTTGAAAACTCACATGATGAAGAACTATATCGTGTGATGTTAAAGGCTTCCAAGATCCCTGGAAGGTTCTAAAGGAACTCAGGGCCATGTAACATTTTGTCCGATACTCTGGAAACAAAAGACCCTCCCTGGCCGTGCAAGGGGTATATGTGCCAATGTCCCGCACAAGAGGCCTTTCACACTCAGCAAAGAAGAGAGGCTCAACATGAAAAAAGCAAGGAGTGAAATAAAGAAAAATCAATTGTATGAAAGGTTGAGGAGGGACATATATCCCGGGCTTCGAAAGGAAATTGAGGAGTCAATGATGATTCAGAAGACTCCAACACTAATAGATAGCCAGCAGATGGGAGGGGAGGCGGGCATGGATGATGCTGCTTATTGAGTGATAACACCGCACAAGACTAGCTATGCATCAGTTGACCCTAGCGACTCTGAGACTGCAGTTGTGCATGATGATGCTATATCTGATTTATCGGGAATGAAAGACAGACTGAGGGGCATGCTTACACATTACGAAGGTATGCTAAAATGTGCAACCTCCTGGGTTTGCACCCCACACCCTTCTTTTAAGGGGCCTCTTGTTGGATAATGTGCCATTGAAGCCAGGCTGTGTGAAGTGCAATGTGACTGAAGTAATGCCTGGTTCAACGAATTTTCCCTGAAGAATGTCCTAGGGGACTTTGATGAGTAGAGGACCTTGGGAGAAATGTTGTTACATCACATCCAGTGGCCATGAAAGTAAATAGACTTCATGGATGAGATCCCTGAAGCCCCGCGAAGAGCAACCAATGTTGCCCTTCAACCGGTGAATCTTTCCCTGTCATAGTAGCTCTCTCGTGCTTCCCCCAAGGAACCTAATACTCGTAATCCGACGGCTGATGCATCAACCTACGATCAGCCTGCCCGACTTTGTGTCGTACAGTCCATGTCATTGTCCGCTCTAGAGCAGCCAGTGGCAAGGCATACAACTGTTGAAGACCTGCCACCAGTTTAGATGCTGAAAACTGAAGTGGCAGGAGGCTCAACGGCACCGCATGCTCAGCAGACCAACCTAGTGGAATAGAGTGCTAAGCAGTCCGAAGCTCAAGAACCGCCTGCCCATCAGTCTGTCGGTCCGTAGCCGCATGATCATCATACCAGTGTGTCGGCAGTGTCTGCTCAGAGCACTAACGTGCTAGCACACCCTCATCAGCACACAGACAAGTTGGTGCTACCTGCGCAGAAACCCGACATAGCTTCAATGCCTCGTCAGCATTCCGATGTCTATGCTCCTACAGCTCAGCAATCCGTCATAGCAGCATGATACGTCTCCAATGTATCTATAATTTATGAAGTATTCATGCCATGTCTACAACAATTTTATATTCTTTTGGTATGATTTGCATGGAACTAACCCGAACTGATGTTGTTTTCAGCAGAACTACCGTGGTGTTGTTTTTGGTGCAAAATAAAAGTTCTCCCAGTGCAACGAAACTTTTTGATGATTATTTTGGAACAAAAGAGGCACTAGAATCTTCAAGGGAGAACAAGAAGGTTAGGTGAGCACAACCCACCAGGGTGCGCCAGGGGCCTTGCCCGTGTGCTGGTGGGTTGTGGTCACCTCGATGCCCATCTTAGCGTGAGATCGATACAAAAAATCCCAGAAATAACCCTAGATCAGAAGTCCCGCCGCTGAAAGCGTCTGTTGGCACGAAAGACCAATCTAGACCTGGTTCCAGCACCCTGCCGGAGGGGGAAAATCATCACCGGACGCCATCTTCATCATCCCTATGGCCACCATGATGAGGAGGGAGTAGTCCACCCTCGGGGTTGAAGGTTTGTACCAGTAGCTATGTGTTTAACCTCTCTCTCTCTCTTGTGTTCTTGAGTTGGCACGATCTTGATGTATCACGAGCTTTGTTAATATAGTTGGATCATATGGTGTTTTCCCCTCTCGATCTTGTTGTGATGAATTGAGTTTTCCCTTTCATATTTCACTTTTAGCGGATTGTATACATTTATAGATTTGAGAACAATTGATGTATGTCTTGCTATGAATACCCGTGGTGACAATGGGTGTAGCGACCCGACCTCATATGGTCAAGTCTTGTGCTTAAGTGTCATCCCTGGACCGGTATTCTGACACGCATAGTACTCGAGGATTTATAACAGAGGTAAATCACATGTATAACGTAACGTAAATACTATTACCTCAACCCATAAAGAGGAAGAAACAACAAGGTTGTGGATCAAAGTTGAGTGTAGAAATCATAACCCTAACGTATCACTTACTCGTCATAGGAATCCTGCAACATGAGACGTTGCAGCCATGTAGGTCAGTACATTGAATGTATTGGCAAATTCGCACCATAGGATAATGAAGAACAATAGCTATCATAACATGCATATTTCGCTGGTGGAAGCTCTAAGTTTAATTTTGCATAAAGCCAATTTTTCCCTACATCAAAGGAATAAATTTTATTTAACTACCAAGTTGGTTAAAAATTATTGAGAAGGTTCCTCCAACTCAATCCCAATTAAAAGTTAACAACCCAACAAATTAATTAAGTAAAGTGATGAGATCAACATGATAATCCAAGAACCAGATACTCAAGATGTCCATAACTGGGGACACGGCTAATCATGATCAGTCTGTACACTTTGCAGAGGTTTGCGCACTTTTCCCCACAAGACTCGAACACATCCATGGTCGGAGATTCGAGACACTGTCTTTCTGAAGCATTAACTCTCTACTCTGGGTAGACAGTACCACCTACAACCCACTACATCTGCTAGTCTACCTCTTCAAGAGCTTCACGCAACTTACTCAACTATGCCAGAGCCCATATTGGCTTGTGGCTGCACATGGAAGTTTCTAGCATGAATAATCTTATGATCCCTTTGAGCATGGGTGGCATTCTATAGGGTGATGACATGGGTCCTCCGGGATCCCCTTGGGAAAGCACTAGGTTCTCCAGGTGCCAGGGCAACCACTGTGTGCTCCAGGGTGCCCCTACCATTCCACCCAGATGTGTATTAAAGTAGCCACATTAAGTTAACCATTAATAATAACTCTCACATCTGTCATGAATCACTCAAACCAAACCACGTCTACGAGCATAGCATAGCAGTATAAGCATAACATAGTAACTCCAGGGGTTTTGATATAAAGGATAATAGGTTCTACGTTATCATCTACTTCCCAAACCACATGTTATTTAGATCCTAACCATGCAGTGTTTGAGGATTGAGACTAATGCATAAAAACAGGGTATGAAAAATATGATCAAAGTGTGAACTTGCCTGTACTGTTGATGAAGAACCTTCGCACTCAACTCCTGATAGTTCTATTCATCACACTCCGTTCAAACTATCGTAAGCAATCAATAGTAACCACACGTAAGCAATCATGCAAAAGAATCAAAGAAAAGATCTCGGAACACTTTGACAACAAGCAATTAACTCTTGCAACAGAAAACAATTTCTAATAATGCCAAAATTGAGTGGATTTGGCCTTATCAGAAAGTTTAGGTCAAGAACTTCGATTCACAAAAAGAATCAACTTAAATGGAGTTATAAAACTCGAGGTATGATCAAACAAAGTTCAAAACAAATCTGTTTGAAATCAAATTTTAAAACTTCCAAAAACATGTTTAAGTTGATTATCTGGATAGATGCGATCAGGACGAAGAAGTGGGCATTGGTTTCATTGGATTTGGATAAACGAGTAAAAAGTTGTGAGTGTTTGAAAATCAGGGGCCAATTTGTAAAGAAAATAATCACACATAGGTCCCTGGCCGGAATTAAACAGAAAAAGAAAAAAATCTATCTAACGAACGTTCGTTGTAGAAGCTTATAAGACAAAAACCGTTCACTGCAAGACTAAAACAACAAGGCGAGTACTAGCCGCCGGTGCACCCGCCCAAATTTGGGCCGGTCACCGCGCGACCATACGATGAAAAACTGCTAGTGGTCAGATCTACTGGTCGCTTCTTCAATCTCCTTCATCGTCTTCCTGCAGAAAAATTGCAGCGCCACGAAGGAAGACAAGCTGCAGCGAGCACCATCAACTCCCGTAATCCAGCGCGAGGCGATCGAGCTCGAAGCACGACAGCACACCCGGGCTTGCCGCCGGCCAAGGACGGTCACAGCCCTCGCACAACCTCCTTCCCCTGCGTTCGAAAAAAATCGCTCCATGGAGCTTGTAGCACGAATCCTCGCCGGTTCCAAGCACAAAAAACCTTGTCTGCAACCTCGCGGCTACCGCGGCGTCTTTGTCGTTGAAACAACGCGACTCGCCGCTGTGTGCCACTGCTTGCGGCGCAGTCGACGCTAGCCGGTTGTAGCACGGATGCCCATTGGTCCTCTTCTCGGTTGAAGCTTTTTAAGATAGGGTTGAAGCTTTTCATGTAAACTGATCCAGCTTTTTTTCATTGGGCAAATTGTCTGTTGTAGCAAAAAAGACGGTGGTAGTAGCAGAATTTTCCGCCGGTGGTAGCTTTTTCTGCTGCCGGTTGTAGCAAAAATCACAGCACCACCGCTCGCCGCCACAAACTTCGCCGTCCCCATTGCGGCATATCGGGTGGTAGCTTTTCTGTTGCCATCGTCATGTTTCGATTGGAGCTTTTTCCATAGCTGATTGCAGCTTTCACTGTTGTTAGTAGTAGCTTTCTGCCATCACGCACTGCTGGATACAGCTCCCCATCTACGGGTTGTAGCTTTCACCAACACGGTGGTAGCAATTTCCACAATGGTTGTAGCAATTGAGCTCAATGGTTGTAGCACTCCTGGTTCGCCCCTCCACCACATCGTTGAGCGGCGTCGTTAGTGTCGTCTCCAGCACCGGGTTCTGGTTCCCCAAGAGATGTCTCCACCTGGTTCAAGGCTCGCTGTTTGTAGCATCACCGGCACCTGCCGCAGCTCCGGGCCTCCGGGCATGGCCGAGATGAGCGAACAAAAAATGGAGAGCATGGCCGCGTGTTTAGAGGAGGTGCATCACGCAACAGCAGGTGGGCGGCTGCGCCGGCGACGGCAAGCTCGCATGGGCTGGTGCAAGCGCGAGGGGAGGTCGCCCATGGCTCGTCGATCGAAGCGGAGAAGTGCGACACGGCGAGAAGAGAAACAAAGAAGGAAGAATTCGATGCCGAAGAAGAAGACGTGCGAAACGGCAAAACTTGCAAAGACGTACGATTTGGCCAGATCCAGTGGACACCGTGCGACCGGCCCAACACTCGGCCGGCGCACCGTATACAAATGTTTCCCTTCTATCAAATGGTGGGATAGGCTTGCTAGACAAATGGAGGGCACACCCGCAGTATCAATAAGAGAGGAGATGGCTTCTTGTCTATGCATGTGCGTGTGAGAGACGGGTCAGGAGGCATGCATGAATGATGTGGGAGGACGATATGGCTGTGGTAAGTAGACGTAAATACACAGGAAGATCAATCACCCTTTGTTAGAGAAAGGAGAGACATAACTTGTGAGGTACGTCGATCGATGGGGGAGGGGATAGTTAAAGTCGATCTAGGTATATGTTGGGAAATCGATCGGTATACATGCATGTGTGTGTTAGAAGAAAATGAGGCATGTGGAGAAGTATAGAGAGAGAGGGATGCATCTAGGAGGTGGTACGACAGGCATACTATATCAAGGGGGAAGTAGTGTGCAGGTACGAGATCGATGAAAAGAGTGGTGGGAGTGAGGCATGGACGGTGATAAGAGAAGAGGGGAAGCTTGTGTTTGTGCTAGGCACACCTGGCTAGAGAGGCATATCGATCGACGTGTGCCGTAAAGAAGGAGCTGGGGGGCCTACACACACCATGGTTGAAAGACCTAAAGTGAAAAGACAAATTTGCGCGATGGAGCTAGAGAATGCTGAGGGAGGGTGAGAGGGATGCGGGCGTGTGCATGCACGAGATAAAGTTAGCGCTAGCTACAAAGACAACAGGATTGTGCGGGTGTAAAAGATGAATAGAGATCATACTTCACTATAAAAAGCGAATTCGGATATTTGCAGAATTTATCATAGTGTTTTAAACTAACACATGTGTGAATATATATAACGGTGATACACATGGTGTGGTTATGAACATGTTATACTACATATAATATTTTTTATCTCTACTTCTTATAAAAAAACGGAGTTGTTGATGATAGCGTGCATGCCATCCTGCAATATGGGCCGTCCGATTTATATCTGGCAGATAGGAAGGAAACTATGGGAATTTTGAAAAAAGATACCGACACCCCTCTCCATATTTGCAAATTAGGCCCCTTGATCATGTTGATCTTCTATGGAACGCATGGGCATCTTGCTAGTACTACGTATAATATATAGAACATTGATTATAATTTGGGTTAGTGTGTGGCTGTTGCAGCTCAGGTCTAAATACTTGTCATATTGTAGGGGGCGGGGCACTATACTTTGTGTGATAAACACGGTGTACGTATGGAACATGGTTTAGATTATGAATATATAGTTAGTACATCAAATGTACTATTATTTGGAATTAACATCAAGTGTATTCAAAAAATAGAATTCGAGTTCATGTAGTACACATAGTTCATATGTATCTCTATAGTACACATAGTTCACGGTGTACGTAAGGTAATACATGAATGATGGTTGAAGTTGGCAACAATCATGATTGTAGATTCTTATTGAAATAGAGAAACGAATTCAAATTTAGTTCGAATTGCTGCGGTAGTATAGACATTTGGAATGCTCTAAAATGTTGGTAGGAGTAGGTTACATGCATTATACAGCAAGCGAAAAAAATTAATGGGACATAACATGGATGCATACTCCCTCCTTCCATCTATATAGGGCGTAATGAGTTTTTAAAGACCGCCTTTGACTATTGACAAGATTAATAGTACATGACATGTACAATGTGTGAAAATTATATCATTGAAAGAACCTTTCAGATATGAATTTAATGGTGTGCTTTGTGTAAGTTGCATGTCATATATTATTGCTCTAATATTTGGTCAGAGTTAGCATCGGAAAACGCATTAGGACCTATATAGATGGAAGGAGGGAGTAGCTTTGAATAGCATTTGTATAGTAAAATGGGGTAAGACTCTCTCTTTGTGTGGTGTGAATAGTTTAAATTTTTTTGTTTTCTTTTTGGTTGAGGGAAGTGCGAATTGATTTGGTACGTACAAGTACAATATTACTACACATTAGGCTTGCCCCTAAAATTCAACCCGCGCCTTGTTATATCTCGAAAATTCAGATATCGTGCTCCCAAAACTGGCGCCTTCACAACCCGCGCCTTGCTATCCCGAAACTACAACGCGCGCGAAAACTCCCTCCAGCTGCCAAATCCCAACACCTGAAATCCCCCTTCTAACCCTGAGCCGAAAGGGCCGCTAGTTCAAATCGGTGGGGGGGGTACTTTTGTAACACACCCTATATTTTGGACAAGCGCGTCCCAAAGTCATGCTTCACCCCCTCCCATCGCCCCCTTTTCGCCATTCGAAATCCCAGGCCGCCATAACCTCTCCACTCCAGCCGCGGAACCCCACCCTCCTCCGCCCGCCACGTCACCGCTGCCCAGCCGGAGCCTCTTCCCCGACGATGTCGTCCACCACAACAGCTCGAAGTCCCTCGTCCACCTCCCGGATGAGGATCCGTCGTCCATCTCGCCGTCCCGCCGGTTCAGCCACCCCGTCCTCCACCTCCAAGGAGCTGCTCCGACGATCGCGTCGTCTATCGCGGCTTCTCCATCCCCACAGCGCCACCTTAACCTGCTCCACCAGAACCGCAACATCCTCGCCGACTCCTCGGGCGAAGCCGAGGCCTACTCGGTGCCACCAAAGAGGTTTTACACTCATCGCATCGCACCTTCTCCTTAACTCGACCTCTCGGCGCCGAGGTGCTCCATCCCGCACCCCCATGGAGCGGCTACCTTGAAGCCGGCGCCGCGGGCGACATCTCCACGGTGGCTCTCCCCCAGTGCGAGGCCCCTTCGGCGGCGGCGGCCATACCAGCCGGATCTGCTGCTGCTGCTCCGGCTCTCGCTCACTCGCTCGCACTGCTGCTGCTGCTCCGGCTCTCGCTTGATCGCTCCCTCGCCCAGCTGTTGCTGCTCCGACTCTCGCTCGCTCACTCGCGCTGCTGCTGCAGCTCTCCCCCTTGCTTTGTGGAGTTAAGGAAGAACCACCCGCAGCGGGCACAGGGGCTCGCCGGAGAGGTACCCCGCTATCTATCTTAGGGTTCAGGGTGGGGGGCTAGAGGGCTGGCCGGGGCGGCGGTGGGGAGTTGTTTTGGGGCGGCGAGGCGGCGCTGGGGCTGGCGGTTCGGCGGGTGGTGGCTGGCGGCTCAGGGGGGTGCAGGTTGAAGATGAACTGGAGGCCCTCCCTAAACTACATGTCAAGCGCCTCTCTGCTACCATTGCATTTAGTTCCGAAAGTAGCATTCAGATTCCACAGTAAATTTCAGTTTCAACAGTTAAGTTCAAAGTCAACAGTTTTTACCTCCCCTGTTGTAGTCTGGTGGTTTTTGGTGATGTAAATTTTACATCATCTATTGGAGATGCTATTAGAATCCCACTTGAGATTGACGATGTCTGTCTTGTGCTGCTTCAGCCTTGACATCTTACGGCTCACTGGAGCTGCTCCAATGACAGAACGATCCATCACAACAGAGCAGTGCCCTGGATGCCGTCTATAGATTCCTTAGATCTTCCTCCACACCTCTAACAACCACCTCTGCCTCAACTGCTTCAGCGACAAACCCAATGATGCTGAGGTCGAGACGGCTATGGCAAAGAGGTTGTACACTTGTTGCATCACTTATTACTATACATTCACGTTGATCCATTAGGGCTATTTTGGTTCAACGGAAAAACATAGCAATAGGGAATTTTCCAATGGCACTCTAATATTCAATTATTCATGCATTTTGTTGAAAGGAATGAAGCAAAACATCCACCTGAACCTACTTTTCAAAATCCTATGCATGAAAACAAGACCAAGTGCATTAGTGCCAGAATAACATTCTAACTTTACATGCTTTCATATGGTTTCACTTTATTTTGGCCATGTTTCTTTGCATTCCTCTGCTCTTCCAATTCTTGTAAACCAAACACCCAAGTTGACAGAAATCATGTGTTTACAAATGCTATGTTTATCATGTGCATTTTCCTATCCTATTCCGGTGTTTTTCCTATCCCTGCGTTTTAAGACTCATGCAAGCCAAATGAGCCCTTACAAAATTATTTTAGTTACTGGTACGTGTCGAAGGGAACTTTGTGTGGTTTGTCCTGCTCCTGCCGCGACGTCGTCCACCTCACCTGAGCTGCTCCATCGACAGAAGCATCCACCAAACCAGACATCACGACTCCTGACCATCTTTCGCCGCCTCAGATCTCCTTCCCTGCTGTCGGCGCCCACCGCAACGGCATCACCATCATCGACTCAGCGGATGAACCTGAGGAGTACGCGGGTCCACAAGAGAGGTCACACTCATTTGTTTCTGCTTATGTTATGCATTGCTTAAACTTACCTCCTACTTTATTGTCCTGTTCATCTCTTGGACTCCCAAGTCATGTCCAAATTAATGTTCAAACTTGAGTTCTAAATTAGTTGTGGGGCACATATCGAGGCACAATGAATAGTATGTCTATCTAATATCTGGTTCACCTAGGGTATGCCTATGTTGTTCATCTTGGATGGGAAATAAATAGTAAAGAAATCATCATCTGTCTTTTTATTAATTTAAAGCAATTATCAGCCTGCTTATCATTATTTTTGCATCCATTCACTGGTTGTTACCATCACTCTAAATTTCTGCATGCTCTCCTTACATATTCTCACCATATTTTTCCGTATGCATGTCAGATATTGTACACAGTCATGCTGAACATGTAGAGAAAAAGAGAATAGTTTTGCGCGGCAAAACAATGTCATGCAGACATGGCTCCATGGTGGGTTCAATGGCAAACCCTCCCCACCCCTCTCCAGATTGTAATCCAGAGGAAGATATCTGTTCTGAGGCGGATTCAGACGACGCTGACCACTCCTATTTACCCCCCAAGGTGTTTGCTCTACCTTGGCATGATGATGTTAGTCATATCATGCATATGTTGCCTTGTAGTGCCTACTTTTGACATCATATATGTCATCTGCTTAGTTTAGACATGTTCTGTAATGCCACCTATTTAGTTTCTATATCATATATGGGAATTATGCGGTCTCATGTCTTTTAGCCAGCCATAATATATGTAAAATGTGCAATGCCATCCTGTTTAACCAGACATCATATATTTGAATGATATCTTGCCCATACTTTTCTTCATTACATTTCCGTTTGTCGATAATGTTTGTACATTAAACTATTACTGTGAATCAGCCATTTGGGTGGGAGATGGAAAAATCTAGAGTGAAAACAAGGCCTTTAGAGCAGACAGTGCTACCTGTCGAAGCAGATCTCTTGTTGGGTCCCGATAGCTCCTCAGAGATGGATTCAGTGACAGATGACCATTCCTATTCCCCCACTGAGGTGTATGCTCTAACTTGGCATGGTTATACTGCTCATATCATGCATATGGTGTCTTGTATTGCATAGTTTAGACATCATATACACAATATTCAACACCATGTTCTTAGTCCAGACATCATATCGAATGCCCTCTGTTTAGCATATAAATCACATATGTGAATTAAATGATGCAATCCTGATTACTTAGATAACATGTAGGTGAATTATGTCATGCGATCCTGTTTAGTTATTCATCATATCTTTGAATTATGTTATGCTATGCTATCTAGTTTAGATAGACATCATATATGTGAAATTATGTAATGCCATCCGTTTTAGTTAAACAATATACATGTCAACTATTTCATGCCCTCTTTTTTCCACACTATCTATTGCATCTGTCTCTCATACAATGTCTGTACATTAAACCATGTTTCCTGTTTATCAGCCATTTGAATTGGAGCGGGTGATGCCAGTATCTAGCGGACTAAAAACACGAACTTCAAATAAAACAGTGCTACCTCTTGGTGGAGATAGCACCCCGGTTGTACATGCACAAGAACCAGCCCTACCACACATAACCCAAACTCTCGCAGATTGTACCCCTACTGCGATGGACAGAGAACCAGCTTCACCCAATCTAACCCCAACCCCAGCCGATAGTAACCCAGTTCCTGTTGACACAGCACCATCTCCACCACAGAGCTCCCAAACAAGAGCAGTTAGTAAGAAAGCTCCAGTGCCCAAAGGGCCATTACTATTACTGACCAAAGCGCATGCTTATGCGCAGCTATGCGCAGATTAAGCGTAGTTATGCGCAATGCATTTTGCCAACGCCTAGAGCCTAGGCACGCTTAAGCGCTCGCTTAGGCGCGCCTTTTTTAACTATGATTGCTTTGCTCTTGTATCACTGTATTCATACAAACTTATTTTTAAATTGAAGGATCCAAACGAAACTCCAATGGCACAGCAGGTATGTTCACGCATGTTTCTTTAACAGGTTTGCTCTTATCAATAGCTCTGTTGATTTCAATTTCAATTGTGTATATAGTTGACTTGCATATCATGCACATTACTAGCATCACAACAGAGCCAATAGTGTTGTTGTACATGTAGACCCGTGGTACCCATCTGAAATCTTGTTGTGCCGTGTAGTTTCCCACACTTTGTATTCTTTCACTGCTGCTTTGTCTTGAACTGATATGATTTGAACCATGTCTCTATTTTGATTTGGCAAGACAATGCAGTGACCATAGGACATAGATATATGTTTGTTTGATGCTTTTATTATGTACTAGTACTTGGCAATAGAAGACTTGGTAGTTTAATCCTGTCCACCTTACTAATGAACTAGTTCACCGAAATGAGTTTTATATACTAGTACATGCTAAACTTGTTATGTGTCTGCTTGTTTCTTCTTTTAGAATGCTGACAGGATATTGGGGAAGAGTGCCTTATTAAGCAATGGTAAAGGAAGTAATGCAGATAAGGTTCAGGATAGTGACTGATAACCCACAAGTGTAGGGGATCGCAACAGTTTTCGATAAGTAAGTGTCGAACCCAACGAGGAGCTAAAGGTAGAATAAATATTCCCTCAAGTTTGATTGACCACCGATACAACTCTACGCACGCTAGATGTTCACTTTACCTGGAACAAGAATGAAACTAGAAGTACTTTGTAGGTGTGATAGGATAGGTTTGCGAGATAATAAAGAGCATGTAAATATAAACTAGGGGCTATTTAGATAAAGATGCAATAAAGTAAATATAGCGAGTATGGAAAAGTGGTGGTAGGAGTTGTGAAATTGTCCCTAAGCAATTGACTATGTTACTAGACCGGTAATCACTATTACAATTCTATTTGAGGGAGAGGCATAAGCTAACATACTTTCTCTTCATGGATCATATGCACTTATGATTGGAACTCTAGCAAGCATCCGCAACTACTAAAGATTCATTAAGGTAAAACCCAACCATAGAATTAAAGTATCAAGTCCCCTTTATCCCATACGCAACAATCCCCTTACCCGGGTTTGTGTTTCAGTCACTCACGCAACCCACTATAAGAGAATCATGAACGCATTGCAACACCCTACAGCGGGAATCCCTCATGCTTGCGCGACACGGAGGGCACCATAGGACAGCACCAATAATAAAACATGCTACTCAAACCAATCATAGCAATTCATCAATCACCGATAGGACAACGAAAATCTACTCAGACATCATAGGATGGCAACACATCATTGGAAAATAATATGAAGCATAAAGCACCATGTTCAAGTAGAGGGTATAGAGGGATGCGAGAGAGTGGACTGCTGAATATAGAAGGGGGAAGGTGATGGAGATGTTGGTGAAGATGGCGGAAGTGTTGGTGAAGATCGCGGTGATGATGATGGCCCCCAGCAGCGCTCCGACGCCACCGGAAGCAAGGGGGAGAGAGGCCCCCTTCTTCTTCTTCTTCTTCCTTGACCTCCTCCCTAGATGGGAGAAGGGTTTCCCCTCTAGTCCTTGGCTCCCATGGCTTGGGAGGGGCGAGAGCCCCTCCGAGATTGGATCTATCTCTCTGTTTCTGCGTTCTCTGTTTCTACCCCTTCACCGTTTCCTTTATATCTGGAGATCCGTAACTCCGATTGGGGTGAATCTTTCGCCCTATTTTTTCTCGTAAAGTTAGCTTTCTTGCGGCAAAAGAAGAGCGTCAATTGCCTTACGGGTGGCCCACGAGAGTCCAGGGCGCGCCCAGGGGGCCCGCCCCCCTGTCTCGTGGCCACCCCGGACACCATTTCGCTTTGATTCTTCCTCTGGAAAAATCTGAAATATTCCAAAATAATTCTCCATCCGTTTTTATCACGTTTGGATTCCATTTGATATTGGGTTTCTGCGAAACATAAAACATGCAATAGATAGGAACTAGCACTGGGCACTGGATCAATATGTTAGTCCCAAAAATAGTATAAAAAGTTGACAAAAGTATATGAAAGTTGAAGAATATTGGCATGGAACAATCAAAAATTATATATACGACGGAGACGTATCAGTGACACATCCTTGTTGGTCTCCAACAAAGCTGATAAAACAGCTAAGGAAGACTATCTTGAAGACAACAAGACAACCCCAAAGTCCTGTCTTGGTTTAGTGTTCAAGTTACTGGCCACTACCGCTTGCACAAGCTATTCACACTCACTGTCTGACTTAGTTCGGTTTCTTAAGTCTCAACTACAAGTTGAAAGACATCGATCAGATGTGCTGCGACAAGAAGCAAAAGGAGTGCGGAAGTCCCTGGAGCATTCAGATGCATACTTTCTGGTGCAACAGCAAGCGTTGGAGGGTTTTAGCGCCGAATAGGACAAAGCTAATAAGCTTGCTAAGCTTATTGCCAGCATGGTGGATACCCAGGATAACGTTTCTTGAGCTCTTCTAAAGTTGTTTCAGTTATGCTCTTGTTTTGCGGCCGCGTTTATTTGCACTGGTGGATAATTTTGGCGGCCAGTGTATGTAATATGCTGCTTTGTTCCCTATATTTGCACTGGTGGCGAACTTTGATGCCCAGTGGATGTAATATGTGTAATAGCGGTAATAGGCTAGCGTTTATTGCTTGCTTATTTATTTCCTTATTGTATTGTTTAGTTGTTTGCTTGTAGTCACTGCATTCTTTTTCTATGTTTTTCTAGTGGCCACAATAGCCTGTTTTTGGTAACTAGGCCAAAATAATCATGGCAACACACGGACTGTTGTAACCATGGGCCTGCTGCAGGCCGTATGATCCATGGGCCTTCTTCAGGCCGTAGGATCCATTGGCCTTCTATACGGGTGGTAGGATCCATTGGCCTTCTATACGGGCCTTAGGATTCATGGGCCTTCTAAGGGCCATAGGGTCCATGGGCCTTCTACGGGTCGTAGGGTCCATGGGCCTTCCATGGGTCGTACGATCCATGGGCCTTCTACGAGCCGTACTATTCATGGGCCTCATACGGTCCGTAGGATCCATGGGCCTTCTACGGGGCGTATCATCATTCCGCCAATCATGGGTCGTACTATTCGTGGACCATAACGGGTCGTTAATAAGCCGTATTTGATAACTCTATGAAAACAGCCCAACGGTTTTTTTGACATGAAAACAGCCCAACGTATTAACGTCCGCAAACAGGCCGACTGTAACGACGGGCTGAATTTGGCCCATATGCAGAAAATGACAGTAACGGGCCATATGTAACCAAATGCTGCAAATGAGCCCAAGAATCAATGGGCCCTAAGAAGGCCGAAAGATAACTTGGGCTGGAAACAGCCCAATGGAATAACGGGCCGTTAATGGGTACAAAGTAATACACTGTTCATTACGGGCCAGTTTCACCATGGGCCTTTAATGTGCCAAGAGTTACAAAGGGCCTCACATGGGCCGAAAGAAGTCATGGGCCAAGCATGGGCCGGAAGTTAAAACGGGCTGGAATCATATTGGACGGCCCAGATGACACTAGTAGGCCTAGTTCGGATAGGGCGTAACGGGCCCTGGGTTAGCGGGCTGTAAATGGGCTATATGCGAATAGGCCGTTAACAGGCTTTCCGTGGGCCGGCCCGCCACCTTTTGACCAAGTCAAACGGGCCGGCCTTTTCACAGGAATGGCCCTCTGTTGGGCCATGCCACATGTCGCCGTATCATAGGCGCCTTCTGTCCAATGGGCGGATGACATCTGTCCCAACGGTGAGCCGACACGTGTTTCCTCCAGCCAATGATGATTTTACACGTGGAAAATCCCCATTGGTCGGGGTTGTTAATGGGTTATCGGATCCAAAACCTGACCTGATAGCTTTCCGTTACGGTGGATGAAACATGTCGGTCACCCTTGACGAAAGCACTTCTGTGACACACGATTTATCGTCATGGAAGTGGACACTTCAGTGATGATAATTTTGGTAATGTCATGGAACACTTTTACGACAGCACAGGTATGACTATCTTGATTCTGTCATAAAATCGTCATGGATGTACATGCGTGACAAAAAATGCGACCTACTGTGACAAACCCGTATCATCACGAAAGTGTATTTTTTTGTAGTGTATAACCAAGGAGCAAGGTTATATATGCACAGAAGCACTGACCATGTGCTGTGTTTGGTGCTCATATCGCCAAATGGATTCATCCTGGCATTACACTCCCCGACCCTTATACTTCTAGAATCCTTGGCAAAGTCTGCATACTTGTTGTCGATTAATTGCCGCTACTTCTTGAGCTAGTGTTGGTTTTTCCCTTCAAGATTAGTATTTCTCTCAGTTTGAGAACCAAGGTATCAATCCAGTAGGAGAATAACGCACAAATCACCAATACCTACACAAACAATCAAACAACTTGCACCCAACACAATAAAGGGGTTGTCAATTCCTTCATGGTCACTTGCAAAAGTGAGATCTGATAGAGATAGATAAACAAATGATAACATATTTTTGTTTTTTTGGTGTATAGATCTGAAAATAAAAGTTTTCCAAATAGTAGAACGGAAACTAATATGATGGAAAATAGTAGATCGGAAACTAATATGATGGAAAATAGACCCGGGGGCCATAGGTTTCACTAGAGGCTTCTCTCATGAAGGCAAATAATACGGTGGGTGAACAAATTACTATCGAGCAATTGATAGAAAAGCGCAAAGTTATGACGATATCCAAGGAAATGATTATGCAATAAAGGCATCACGTACGTATCAAGTGGACCGACTCCTTCCTGCATCTACTACTATTACTCCACACATAGACCGACTCCTGCCTGCATCTAGAGTATTAAGTCCATAAAGAACAGAGTAATGCATTAAGTAAGATGACATGATGTAGAGGAATAGACTCAAGAAATATGATGTAAACCCCATCTTTTTATCCTCGATGGCAACAATACAATACGTGCCTCGCTACCCCTACTTTTTCATTGGGTGAGGACACCGCAAGATTGAATCCAAAGCTAAACACCTCTCCCATTGCAAGAAAAACCAATCTAGTTGGCCAAACCAAACCGATAATTCAAAGAGAAATACAAAGATACCACATCATGCATATAAGAATTAATAGGACATTCAAATAATATTCATAGATAACCTGATCATGAATCCACAATTCATCGGATCTCGACAAACACACCGCAAAAAAGTATTACATCACATAGATCTCCAAGAACATCGAGGAGAACATGGTATTGAGAATCAAAGATAGAGAAGAAGCCATCTAGCTACTAGCTATGGACCTGTAGGTTTGTGGTGGACTACTCGTGCTTCATCGTAAGGGAAATAGAGTTGATGTAGATGCCCTCCGTGATCGAATCCCCCTCTGGAAGGATGCCGAAAAAGACCCCTAGATGGGATCTCACGGGAACAGAAGGTTGCGGCGGTGTAGAAGTGTTTTCGTGGATGCTTCTGAGGGTTTGGGAATATTTGCAAATATATAGGAGGAAGATCTAGGTAAGGGGGTCACCGAGGCGCCCAGAAGGTAGGGGGACACGCCCTACCCCCTGGGCGCGTCCTCCACCCTTGTCGCTGCCTCGTGGCTCTTCTGACTTGCACTCCAAGTCTCCTGGGTGTCTTCTGGTCCAAGAAGAATCATCGTGAAGTTTTATTTCTTTTGGACTCCTTTAGTATTCCTTTTCTGCGAAGCTCAAAAACAAGGAAAAACAGAAACCGGCATATCAACGGGCTATGGAGATGCCCATCAATAGATATCAATGTGAGTGAGTAGTGATTGCCATGCAACGGATGCACTAGAGCTATAAGTTTATGAAATCTCAAAAAGAAACTAAGTGGGTGTGCATCCAACTTGCTTGCTCATGAAGACCTAGGGCATTTGAGGAAGCCCATCGTTGGAATATACAAGCCAAGTTCTATAATGAAAAATTCCCACAAGTATATGAAAGTAACAAAATAGGAGACTCTCTATCATGAAGATCATGGTGCTACTTTGAACCACAAGTGTGGAAAAGGGATAGTAACATTGCCCCTTCTCTCTTTTTCTCTCATTTTTTTGAATGGCTTCTTTGGCCTCTTTTTTTATTTAGGCTTGATTGGCCTCTCTTATTTTGATTTCCTCACATGGGACAATGCTCTAATAATGAAGATCATCACACTTTTATTTACTTACAACTCACAAATTACAACTCGATACTAGAACAAAATATGACTCTATATGAATGCCTCTGGCGGTGTACCGGGATGTGCAATGACTCAAGAGTGACATGTATGAAAATTATGAATGGTGGCTTTGCCACAAATACTATGTCAACTACATGATAATGCAGAGCAATATGACAATGATGAAGCGTGTCATAATAAATGGAACGATGGAAAGTTGCATGGCAATATATCTCCGAATGGCTATGGAAATGCCATAATAGGTAGGTATGGTGGCTAAGGTAGGTATATGGTACCAGCGAAAGTTGTGCGGTACTACAAAGGCTAGCAATGGTGGAAGGGTGAGAGTGCATATAATCCATGGACTCAACATTAGTGATAAAGAACTCACATACTTATTGCAAAAATTTATTAGTCATCAAAACAAAGTACTATGCGCATGCTCCTAGGGGGATAGATTGGTAGGAAAAGACCAGCGCTCATCCCCGACCGCCACTCATAAGGAAGACAATAAATAAATAAATCATGCTCCAACTTCATTACATAACGGTTCACCATACATGCATGCTACGGGAATCACAAACCTCAACACAAGTATTTCTACAACACACAATTACTCCACTAGCATGACTATAATATCACCATCCTCATATCTCAGAACAATCATAAGGAATCAAACTTCTTATAGTATTCAATGCACTTTATATGAAAGTTTTTATTATATCCCTCTTAGATGCCCATCATATTAGGACTAAATTCATAACCTGTAGCGACCAGACCTCAAACGGTCAAGTCTCTATGCACCAGTGTCATCTCTGGATCGGTAATGCTGACACGCACAGTACTCAAGGAATTATAACAGAGTTTCAATCACACACTTATTACATCAAGTCCTCATAAAGAGTATGATTACACAAAAATATAATGGCTGAAGGCCATCTAAACTAAACAACAGCGGAAGCTTCGAAGGTAAATGAGTCCATCAACTCCAATGGCATAGCTGAGTGCAACACAATGACCTATCGCACCTTATTCATCGTCTGAGTAGTCTGGAATATGAGACTTTACAGCCATGTAGGTCAGCACATTGAATATGCTGGCAGAGTTACACTGTAAAGCAATGAAATTCAAGAACTATATCTACATGCAATATTTGGTTGGTGGAGGCTGTAAGTTTAAGATTTTGCATAAAGCTAGTTTTTCCCTACAACAAAGGAATAAATTTACTTAACTACTCCCAAGTTGCCCAATATTTGAGAAGGTAACCCCAACTCAAATCCCAATTAAAAGTATCATCATTAACCCAATAAGTTTCATTAAGTAAAGTGATGAGATCACATCAATAAATTCAAGGACTAGATACCCAACATGTCCATAACTGGGGACATGGCTAACCATGATTAGTTTATACACTCCGCATAGGTTTGCACACTTTTCCACACAAGACTCTACCGCATCCATGATCGGATGATCGAGACATAGTCTTTCTGAAGCATTAACTCTCTACTCCGGGCGGACCGACACACATACTTTCCCCTACATCTGCTAGTCCACCTCTTCAAGAGATCACGCAACTAATCAACTATGCCAGAGCCAATAATGGCTTGTGGCTGCACACGGAAGTTTCTAGCATGAATAATCTTATGATCCCTTTGAGCCTGGTTGGCGAACCATAGGAAAAATCACACGGGTACTCCGGGATTTCCCAAAAACAGGCATCACTAGGTTCCCCAGGTGCCTCAATCAATCCACCCAGATGTATATGAAAGTTGCCACCTTAATGTTATCCATGATTAAATAACTCTCAAACTTCCATGTGTGAATCACGATCCAATCCCCGTCTAAGAGCATGGCTAAGCAACAATAGACATAACGTATAATCCCGGGGTGATCAAAAAGGTATTAGGTTCCTACCTCAAGTACTACAACCAAACCACATGTTCCCAAACCCTACTAATGGAAATATTTGAGGGGCAGAACTAATGCATAGTAAAAACTAGATATAAAAGAATATGATCAAAGTGTAACTTGCCTTGCCGACAATCTGCAAACTCTAGAGATTCGTAGTAACAAGCTTCCCACTCCGGGTAACCTAGCGTTGATGACCCACAAGTGTAGGGGATCTATCGTATTCCTTTAGATAAGTAAGAGTGTCGAACCCTACGAGGAGCAGAAGGAAATGACAAGCGGTTTTCAGTAAGGTATTCTCTGCAAACACTGAAATTATCGGTAACAGATAGTTTTATGATAAGGTAATTTGTAACGAGTAACAAGTAACAAAAGTAAATAAGGTGCAGCAAGGTGTCCCAATCCTTTTTGTAGCAAAGGACAAGCCTAGACAAACTCTTATATAGAGAAAGGCGCTCCCGAGGACACATGGGAATTATCGTCAAGCTAGTTTTCATCACGCTCATATGATTCGCGTTCGTTACTTTGATAATTTGGTATGCAGATGGACCGGTGCTTGGGTACTACCCTTTCTTGGACAAGCATCCCACTTATGATTAACCCCTATTGCAAGAATCCACAACTACAAAAGAAGTATTAAGGTAAACCTAACCATAGCATGAAACATATGGATCCAAATCAGCCCCTTACGAAGCAACTCATAAAATAGGATTTAAGCTTCTGTCACTCTAGAAACCCATAATCTACTTATTACTTACCAATGCCTTCCTCTAGTCCCAAACAATGGTGAAGTGTCATGTAGTCGATGTTCACATAACACCACTAGAGGAGAGACAACATACATCTCATCAAAATATCGAAGGAATACCAAATTCACATGATTACTTATAGCAAGACTTCTCCCATGTCCTCAGGAACAAACGTAACCACTCACAAATCATATTCATGTTCATAATCAGAGGGGTATTAATATGCATATAGGATCTGAACATATGATCTTCCACCGAATAAATCAACTAGCATCAACTACAAGGAGTAATCAACACTACTAGCAACCCACAGGTACCAATCTGAGTTTTTGGGACAAAGATTGGATATAAGAGATGAACTAGGGTTTGAGAGGAGATGGTGATTGTGAAGATGTTGATGGACATTGACCCCCTCCTGCTGAGAGGATCGATGGTGATGACGATGGTGACAATTTCCCCCTCCCGGATGGATGTTTCCCCGGCATAACAGCTCCGCTGGAGCCCTAGATTGGTTCCGCCTCGTAGCGGCGGTGTTTCTTCCCGAAAGCTTGCCTATGATTTTTTTCTAGCATAAAAGACTTCATATAGCAGAAGATGGGCATTGGAGGCCTGCCAGGGGGCCCACGAGGTAGGGGGCACGCCCAGGGGGTAGGGTGCGCCCCCCACTCTCATGGATGGTGGGTGGCCCCCTCTGGTATTTTCTTATTAATTCCAAAAATAACTTTCGTGGAGTTTCAGGACTTTTGGAGCCGTGCAGAATAGGTTTCTAATATTTGCTCCTTTTCCAGCCCAGAATTCCAGCTGTCGGCATTCTCTCTCTTCATGTAAACCTTGTAAAATAAGAGAGAATATGCATAAGTATTGTGACATAACGTGTAATAACATCCCATAATGCAATAAATATCGATATAAAAGCATGATGCAAAATGGACGTATCAACTCCCCCAAGCTTAGACCTCGCTTGTCCTCAAGCGGAAGCCGATAACGAAAAATATGTCCACATGGTTAGATATAGAGGTGTCGATAAAATAAAATACGAACATGAGGGCCTCATGATCATTCTTATAACAACAATATATATAAATATTGTCATATGATTTCTTATACTAAAGTAACAATCTATTCACAATGTCAAGTATGAATCAGAAACTTCATTGAGGACTAACAAACTATGCTCTCGGTCATTGAAGCAATTGCAATTTATCATAAGATCAGAAAGAGTCAATATAAGAGCTTTTCAGCAAGTCCACATACTCAACTATCATTTAGTCTTTCACAATTGCTAACACTCACGCAATACTTATGGGTATGGAGTTTTAATCGGACACAGAGAAAGATAGGGGCTTATAGTGTTGCCTCCCAACCTTTTACCTCGAGGGTAATGTCAACAATAATAGTTCATGCTAACTTACATCCAATTGGATATATATATATCAGGATCTTTCCAACACAATGTGCTTGCCAAAGGATAAAATATAAAAAGGAAAGGTGAAGATCACCATGACTCTTGCATAATGTATAAGACAAAAATAAAAGATAGGCCCTTCGCAGAGGGAAGCAGAGGTTTTCATGTGCTTTTATGGTTGGATGCACGAAATCTTAATGCAAAAGAACGTCACTTTATATTGCCACTTGTGATATGGACCTTTATTATGCAGTCTGTCGCTTTTATTGCTTCCATATAATAAGATCGTATAAAGCTTATTTTCTCCACACTAATAAATTATACATATTTAGAGAGAAATTTATATTGCATACAACAATGACAACTTACTTGAAGGAGCTTACTCAATCCATAGGTAGGTATGGTGCACTCTCATGGCAAAACTTGGTTTAAGGATATTCAGAAGCACAAGTAGTATCTCTACTTGGTGCAAAGAATTTGGCTAGCATGAGGGGGAAAGGCAAGCTCAACATGTTGGATGATCCATGACAATATACTTTATTTCGGATATAAGAAAACATAACCCACTACGTTCTCTTCCTTGTCCAACATCAACTCTTTAGCATATCATATTTTAATGAGTGCTCACAATCATAAAAGATGTCCAAGATAGTATATTTATATGTGAAAACCTCGCTTTCTTTATTACTTCCTATTAATTGCAACGATGACCAAAACTATGTTTGCCAACCCTCAACAACTTTTATTCATCATACTCTTTATATGTGAATTCATTACTCTCCATAAGATAAATATGATCTCTTTGTTTCGTTTTATTCTTTCTTTTATTCCCTCAAGATCAAAGTGAGATGATCAAGCCCTTGACTCAACACTAATCTTTATTATATATAGCTCATGGACTCAATTACATAGAGGAACCATAAAGCAAAACTGAAAACTAGATCATTCTAAAACTTTATTCTACTAGATCAAGATATTACTAAAAGGAACGAACTAAGAAAAACGGTAAAGATAGAGTGTGATGGTGATACAATACCGGGGCAACTCCCCTAAGCTTGGCAGTTGCCAAGGGGAGTGCCCATACCCATGTGTTTATGTATCTTTCTTCGGAGGTGGCGCTGTGATATTCTTGGTGATGATGCCCCTTAGGATACAATTCTCCTCCTCGAGCTTATTGACTTGCTGCTTGAGGTCCATTATTTCCTTACGGAGCTTACCCGTGACGGCTAATGCTCCATTCACCCATGGATGTTGCATAGCTGCTAGAGAACAAGTGACACTCTTTTTCATATTTTCATAAGAAAAAAATCTAACACTGGAAGGGATGACCGAGTTTGGAATAGCCGAGCTCTGTAGTTCCCCCATCGTGAATCTTGCTCGGAAGTGAGAAGTAACTTCTTGATCCTCCTCCATGGCATCTATCATTTTCAAATCGGCCTCCATCTCTTCCTCTGTTGATGGCCCAAAGTTGCCAGGATTGTTGTTTGTTCCTTGTCCCGGTGTCGGATGAGACACCCGACTCTCCCCTACTGATTCTTGAGAAGACATCTTGCTCTAATCTGCGACAAAAACAGCTCAAAACAAAAACAGAGGATTTCGTCGTGGTACGGTGGTCAAAACCTTCAGGAGATTATATAACAGATTTTTACCGACCACAAGAAGTATCATGCAAGAAAATGGAGTCCGGAGGGCACACGAGGTGCCCGCGGGGCAGGAGGGCACGCCCAGGGGGTAGGGCGCACCCTCCACCCACGTGGACGTCTCGTGTCCTTCCCGGACTACTTCTTATTTTCCTAGTTTCTTAAATATTCCAAAACGGAGAAAAACTGCTATTAGAACTGTTTTGGAGTCGGTTTACTTACCGTACCACATACCTATTCCTTTTCGGAGTCTGAAACGTTTTACGGTTTCAATAACATTAATTTCAACATTTATAGGATTACCAAAGATATAATGTTTGATTCTTTGACCATTCACCACCTTCGGATTTGTGCCTTCGAAGTTGTTGATTTTTATGGCACCGGAATGATAGACCTCCTCGATAACGTAAGGACCTTCCCATTTACAGAGGAGTTTCCCTGCAAAAAATCATAAACGAGAGCTGAAAAGCAACACATAATCACCTACATTAAACTCACGCTTTTGTATCCTTTTGTCATGCCATCTGTTAACTTTTTATTTAAATAGTTTGGCATTCTCATAGGCTTGAGTTCTCCATTCATCAAGTGAGCTAATGTCAAATAACCTCTTCTCACCGGCAAGTTTGAAATCATAGTTGAGCTCTTTAATGGCCCAATATGCCTTACGTTCTAGTTTGAGAGGTAAGTGACATGCTTTTCCATAAACCATTTTATATGGAGACATACCCATAGGATTTTTATATGCAGTTCTATAAGCCCATAATGCATCATCAAGTTTCTTGGACCAATTCTTTCTAGATCTATTAACAGTCTTTTGAAAAATCAATTTAAGCTCTCTGTTACTCAGTTCTACTTGGCCACTAGACTGTGGGTGGTATGGAGATGCAATTCTGTGATTAACATCATACTTAGCAAGCATTTGACGAAAGCACCATGAATAAAATGTGAACCACCATCAGTCATTAGGTATCTAGGGACTCCAAACCTCAGAAAAGTAACTTCTTTAAGCATCTTAATAGAGGTGTTATGATCAGCACTACTAGTTGGAATAGCTTCTACCCACTTAGTAACATAATCAACAACAACTAAAATATGTGTATACCCATTAGAGGAAGGAAACGGTCCCATATAATCAAAGCCCCAAACATCAAATGGTTCAATAACAAGCGAATAATTCATAGGCATTTCTTGACGTCTACTAATATTACCAATTCTTTGACATTCATCGCAGGACAAGACAAACTTATGAGCATCCTTGAAGAGAGTAGGCCAATAAAAGCCAGATTGCAATACCTTATGTCCAGTTCTATCTCCAGCGTGGTGTCCTCCATAAGCCTCGAAGTGACACTTGCGTAGGATCTGTTCATGTTCATGCTCAGGTACACAACGTCTAATAACACCATCTACTCCTTCTTTATAAAGGTGTGGGTCATCCCAGAAGTAATGTCTTAAATCAAAGAAAAACTTTTCTTTTGTTGGTGCATGAAACTAGGTGGTATAAATTTAGCAACAATGTAATTAGTATAATCAGCATACCATGGAGCAGTACGAGAAGCATTTATGACAGCTAATTGTTCGTCAGGAAAGCTATCATCAATAGGTAGTGGGTCATCAAGAACATTCTCTAACCTAGACAAGTTGTCTGCAACGGGGTTATCAGCTCCCTTTCTATCAATAATATGCAAATCAAATTCTTGTAGTAGGAGAACCTATCTAATAAGTCTAGGTATAGCATCTTTCTTTTCTATAAGATATTTAATAGCAGCATGATCAGTGTGAACAGTTACTTTAGAGTCAACGATATAAGGTCTAAACTTATCACAAGCAAATATGACTGCTACAAATTCTTTTTTAGTAGTAACATAATTTCTCTGGGCACTGTCTAGAGTTTTACTAGCATATTGAATACCATTTAGTTTCTTATCAACTCTTTGTCCTAGAACAGCACCTACAGCATAATCACTAGCATCACACATAATTTCAAAAGGTAAATTCCAATCAGGTGGCTGAACAATAGGTGCAGAACTCAAAGCTTTCTTAAGTATTTCAAATGCTTCTACACAATCATCATCGAAGACAAAAGGAATATCTTTTTGTAAGAGATTAGTCAGAGGAATAGAAATTTTAGAGAAGTCCTAAATAAACCTCCTATAAAAACCGGCATGACCAAGGAAACTTCTTATACCTTTAATGTCTTTAGGACACGACATGTTTTCAATAGCATCAACTTTAGCTTTATCAACTTCAATACCTCTTTCTGAAATTTTATGCCCCAAGACAATACCTTCATTAACCATAAAGTGGCACTTCTCCAGATTCAAGACAAGATTAGTTTCTTCACATCTCTGCAAAACTCAATCAAGGTTGCTCAAGGAATCATCAAAAGAAGATCCATAAATGGAGAAATCATCCATGAAAACCTCAACAATCTTTTCACAAAAGTCAGAGAATATAGCCGTCATGCATCTTTGAAAGGTAGCAGGTGCAATACATAAACCAAATGGCATACGTCTATAAGCAAAAGTACCTAAAGGGCAAGTAAAAGTGGTCTTTTCTTGATCCTCTTTTGACACAGGTATTTGAGAGAAACCAGAGTAACCATCTAGAAAGCAAAAAATGTGTATGTTTGGATAATCTTTCTAGCATTTGATCAATAAAAGGAAAAGGGTAATGATCCTTTTTAGTATCTTTATTTAATTTGCGGAAATCAATTACCATCATATAACCTGTAACAATTCTTTGCGGGATCAATTCATCTTTATCATTAGGAACGACAGTAATACCTCCCTTCTTACGGACACAATGGACATGACTTACCCACTTACTATCAGCAACGGGATAAATTATACCTACCTCCAGGAGCTTTAGTATTTCCTTTCTTACCACTTCTTTCATCTTAGGATTTAACCGTCGTTGGTGATCAACAACCGGTTTAGCGTCTTTCTCCAATTTTATTTTGTGTTGGCATAGAGTGGGACTAATGCCCTTAATATCATCAAGAGTGTATCCAATAGCAGCACAGTGCTTCTTCAGAGTTTTCAATAATTTATCCTCTTCCTGCTCTGAAAAGTTAGCACTAATAATAACAGGATATATCTTCTTTTCATCAAGATAAGCATATTTAAGAGTATCAGGTAGCGGTTTAAGCTCAAACACGGTATCACCCTTGGGTGGTGGAGGATCCCCTAGAATTTCAACAGGCAAGTTGTGTTTCAAAATAGGTCCCTGTTTAAAGAATACTTCATCTATCTCCCTTCTTTCATTCATAAACATATAATTTTCATGGTCTAGCAAATACTGTTGTAAAGGATCATTGGGAGGCACGGCAATAGAAGCAAGACCAATTATTTCATCCTTACTAGTCAATTCTTTATCATGGGGTTGTCTACAAAATTTAGCAAAATTAAAGTCATGAGACATATCCCCTAAACAATTGTAACAATATCCTTTTTGCAGTCTATCTTAGCATTAACAATATTCAAGAAGGGTCTACCAAATATATTGGGAAAAAGTCATCTTGTGGGGAACTAAGAACAAGAAAATAAGCAGGATATTTAACTTTCCCACACAAGACTTCAACATCTCTAACAATCCCAACTGGCGAAATAGTATCTCTATTGGCAAGCTTAATTGTAACATCAATTTCTTCTATCTCGGCAGGTGCAATATCATGGTTAATTTCTGTGTATAAGGAATGAGGTATCGCACTTGCACTAGCACCCATATCACGTAAGCCATGATAACAATGATCTCCTATTTTAACAGAAATAACAGACATGCCTACAACAGGTCTATTTTTATTCTTATTATCTGGTCTAGCAATTCTAGCAGCTTCATCACAGAAGTAAATAACGTGCCCATCAATATTTTTAGCCACGCGATCTTTAACCATAGCAATACTAGGTTCAACTTTAATTTGCTCAGGTGGGTTATAGGAGTTCTAGTATTACACTTACGAACCATAGTTGAAGATTTGGCATGATCCTTTATCCTAATGGGGAAAGGTGGTTTCTCAATATAGGTAGTAGGAACAATAGGATCATTATAAGTGATAGTCTTTTCTTCAACTTTAATAGGTGTAACTACTTTTACTTCAATGGGAGGATTATATTTAAACCACTTCTCCTTAGGGAGGTCAACATGAGTAGCAAATGATTCACAGAAAGAAGCTATTATCACAGAGTCAAGTCCATATTTTGTGCTAAATTCACGGAAAGCATCGGTGTCGATAAAAGATTTAACACAATCAAACTTAGGTGTTATACCTGACTCCTTACCTTCGTCGAGATCCCAATCCTTAGAGTTGCGTTTAGTTCTTTCCAATAAATCCCATCTGAATTCAATAGTCTTCATCATAAAAGAACCAGTACAAGAAGTATCGAGCATGGAGCGATTGTTGAGAGAAAGTAGAGCATAAAAAGTTTGAATAATAATTTATCTTGGGAGCTCATGATTGGGGCATGAATATAACATTGACTTAAGCCTCCCCCAATCTTGAGCGATGCTTTCTCCTTCGTGAGGCCAAAAATTATATATATAATTACGATCACGATGAACAAGATGCATAGGATAAAACTTCTGATGAAATTCCAATTTCAATCGGTTGTAGTTCCATGACCCCATATGATCACATAGCCTAAACCATGCCAATGCCTTTCAGTTCAAAGATAAAGGGAAGACCTTCTTCTTGATAACATCCTCAGGCATACCTGCAAGCTTAAATAATTCACAAACTTCATCCACATAGATTAGGTGCAAATAGGGATGCAATGTTCCATCTCCTGTAAAAGGATTAGCTAGTAGTTTTTCTATCATACCCGAAGGAATTTCAAAGTAAACATTTTTAGTAGGTTCAGTAGGTTGAGGAGAAATTCTTTGCTCTACTTGTTGGGGTGAAGATACCCTAAACAAACCCCTCAAAGGGTTACTTTCCATAGTAACAAGTGACAGTAAATTTCAGCACACTATATAAATTTTTCCTTACCAAGTTCCACTTACCAAAGGCGTTTCACTCCCTGGCAATGGTGCTAGAAAAGGGTCTTGATGACCCTCAAGTTTAGGGTATCTATCGTAGTCCTTTCGATAATTAAGAGTGTCAAACCCAACGAGGAGCAGAAGGAAATGACAAGCAGTTTTCAGTAAGGTATTCTCTGCAACCACTGAAATTATCGGTAACAGATAGTTTTGTGATAAGGTAATTCATAATGGGTAACAAGTAACAGAAGTATATGAGGTGCAGAAAGGTGGCCCAATCCTTTTTGTAGCAAAGGACAGGTCTGGACAAACTCTTATATAGAGAAAGGCGCTCCCGAGGACACATGGGAATTATCGTCAAGCTAGTTTTCATCACGCTCATATGATTCGCGTTCGTTACTTTGATAATTTGGTATGCAGATGGACCGGTGGTTGGGTACTTCCCTTTCTTGTACAAGCATCCCACTTATGATTAACCCCTATTGCAAGCATCCGCAACTAAAAAAGAAGTATTAAGATAAACCTAACCATAGCATGAAACATATGGATACAAATCAGCCTCTTACGAAGCAACTCATAAACTAGGATTTAGGCTTCTATCACTCTAGCAACCCATCATCTACTTATTACTTTGCAATGCCTTCCTCTAGGCCTAAACAATGGTGAAGTGTCATGTAGTCAACGTTCACATAACACCACTAGAGGTGAGACAACATACATCTCATCAAAATATCAAACGAATACCAAATTCACATGACTACTTATAGCAAGACTTCTCCCTTGTCCTCAGGAACAAATGTAACTACTCACAAATCATATTCATGTTCATAATCATAGGGGTATTAATATGCATATAGGATCTGAAAATATGATATTCCACCGAATAAACCACTAGCATCAACTACAAGGAGTAATCAACACTACTAGCAACCCACATGTACCAATATGAAGTTTTGGGACAAAGATTGGATACAAGAGATGAACTAGGGTTTGAGAGGAGATAGTGCTGCTGAAGTTGTTGATGGAGATTGACCCCATCCTGCCGAGAGGATCGATGGTGATGACGATGGTGACGATTTCCCCCTCCCGGAGGGATGTTTCCCCGGTAGAATAGCTCCACCGGAGCCCTAGATTTGTTCCGCCAAGGTTCCTCCTCGTGGTGGCGGTGTTTCGTCCCGAAAGCTTGCCTATGATTTTTTCTAGGGTAAAAGACTTCATATAGCAGAAGAAGGGCACTGGAGGCCTGCCAAGAGCCCACGAGGCAGGGGGGCGCACCCAGGGGGATAAGGCACGCCCCCACCCTCGTGGATGGTGGGTGGCCCCCTCTAGTATTTTCTTTGCTCCATATTTTTTATTAATTCCAAACTTAACTTCCGTGGAGTTTCAGGACTTTTGGAGCTGTGCAGAATAGGTCTCTAATATTTGCTCCTTTTGCAGCCCAGAATTCTAGCTGTCGGCATTCTCCCTCTTCATGTAAACCTTGTAAAATAAGAGAGAATAGGCATAAGTATTGTGACATAACATGTAATAAAAGCCCATAATGCAATAAATATCGATGTAAAAGCATGATGCAAAATGGACATATCAAGCGTAGACAAACAATAGCATGCATAAGCAATCACTCAAACGAAACAACGAGAAAACCGAGAAAAGATCCCAATCAAACCCGAAACAAGCAAACGGCTCAAACTAACAAAAGTAAAACCTAACAACAATAGTATGAGGTGGTTAGATCTTAATAGTAAGTACATGTGATTAGCTACAATTTTCAAAAAGAATCAACTCAAACGGAGAAACGAAACTCAAAATACGAACGAAAGAAGGTCGTTTACTAATCTGGACTAAACTCAAATTTTACAGTACCCAAATCTTGTTCAAGTTGGTTCACTGGAAAGAACAGAACGATACGAAGATTTTGGCGTTGGTTTCATCTAATTTGGATAAACGAGTACCAAAATCTACGGCACGAATGTTCGCTAACAAAACAAATATAACGAACATCGTCCGTTAAAACGAACGAATGAACGAACGAACGTTCGTTAAATAAGAAAACTAAAACTAAACCGATCTAAACCGAACCGAAGGAAAATAAATGGAGAAAAAGCCGGTTCATACCGGTTCGTCGTGGACGGCAACGACGGGGAGTCGATGGCAACGATCGACGGCGTGGACAGCAGCGTGGGCATCGGGAAGCGGCGAGGCGACGATAGCGCGAGCAGCGGCGGTAGAGGGCTTCAGCGGCGGAGCCGCTCGGTGGTGGTGGGTGAGCTGCGACGGTGGAGTTTGGTGAGGGCATCGGGAGGCGGGGCAGCGAGTTATAAAGCCTCAGGAGGGGGCACTATGACTTGAAGGAGGGGCACGCAGCGGCGGCGCGGGAGAGGTGTCCGACTCGGACTCCTCCGGTGGACGGTGGCGGCGGCGCTCGGGACTCCGGTCCCAAGCCGGTTGGGCTGGTGCGGCGCTTGGCCGGCTGGGCTTCGGCCCAGTCGGTCCGAAACTCTTTTTTTAAACAATTTTGCTGCAAGGAAAAATCCTAAATAAATATATAAAAAGTATAAAAAAATTCTAAAAATTCCATAAACAATTTTCATCGTCCAAACCTAATATTTACAACAAGATGAACATTTTTGTGGACTAAGATGCAATTTTCAAAAATGCAATATTTTCTACTTCAAATAAAATAGTAAAGAAAATACCAATAAACAAATAGTTTGATTTTAAAATTCTTTCTCCAATATTTCTCTTAGGTTGAAGAAGTCATATTATCTTCTCTCATTTCTTTTAAATATTGGAAATAATTTGGAGAGAAAATAATAAAATCAAATTGATCCTTTCTTCAAATTTGAAAAATAATTCAAATATGAATTTTGTGAAACCTCCAACTCTTTCCTTGTGTCCTTGAGTTGCTTAAGATTTCCAGGACCACAGCAAAATGCAAGAATAAATATGATATCCATATGATGATCTATGTATAACATCGTTATTGAAAATTGGGATGTTACAAACCTACCCCCCTTAAGATGAATCTCGCCCTCGAGATTCGGGTTGGTCAGCAAAAATGTGTGGGTGGTCTTTGCGAAGGTCTTCTTGTCGTTCCCATGTGGCCTCCTCCTCGGTATGGTGGCTCCACTGAACTTTGCAAAACTTGATAACCTTACTGCGAGTAACTCGACTGAAAAACTTGAGAATCTTGACTGGCTTCTCTTCATATGTCAAATCACTGTCTAACTGAATTTCTTCTAGTGGCACTGTATCTCTCAAAGGAATATCGGCCATCTCTGCGTGGCACTTCTTCAACGGGGAAACATGAAACACATCATGAACTCTTGACAATCCTTCTGGCAATTCCAGCTTGTATGCAATTTCTCCCATCCGTTCCAAAACTCTGTATGGTCCCACAAAACGTGGTGCTAGCTTTCCTTTGACTCCAAAACGTTTAACTCCTCGAAGTGGGGACACATGAAGATATGCTATGTCTCCGACTTTGCAAACTGTCTCCTTACATTTAGTATCCGCATAACTCTTCTGCTTGGACTGGGCTACCTTGAGTGTGTCGTGAATCAACTTAACCTTCTCTTTAGAGTCTTTGATTAAATCTGGTCCGAACAAATGTCGATCTCCAACTTCATCCCACGATAACGGTGTCCTGCTCCTCCTTCTGTACAAGGCTTCGAAAGGGGCCATCTTCAAACTGACTTGATAAATGTTGTTATAAGAGAACTTTGCATACGGCAAATTTTCATCCGAACTAGATCCATAATCTAGCACACAAGCTCTCAACATGTCCTCTAGAATCTTATTGACTCTCTCAGTCTGTCCATCTGTTTATGGATGAAAGGCTGTACTGAACTCTAGCCTGGTACCCAAAGTTTCATGCAACTAATTCCAAAACTTTGAAGTAAACTGGGTTCCTCTATCTGATACAATGGTCCTCGGAACTCCATGCAGACATATGATCCTGGTCATGTATATATTTGCCAACTTAGCGCTCGTATATGTTGTCTTCACCAGGATGAAATGAGCTACTTTCTTCAAACGATTAACTACAACCCAGATAGAGTCATAGCCTGAACAAGTCCTGGGTAATCCAGTGATGAAATCCATGCCAAGTTTATCCCACTTCCATTCGGGTATCGACAATGACAATAGTAATCCTGCTGGCTTCTGATGCTCTGCCTTGACTCTCTGACATACATCACCTACTGCTACATACTCGGCAATATCCTTCTTCATTACTATCCACCAGAAACTTTCCTTCAAATCCGGATACATCTTAGTGTTCCCTGGTTGAATCGAGTATGGTGAATCATGGGCCTCCTGCAGAATCAACTTCATGATCTCAGGGTCATTAGGCACATATATGCGATCTTCAAACCATAAGGTGTCGTGCTCATCCTCACGAAATCCTTTAGCCTTTCCTTTACTCATCCTTTCCTTTATCTCGACAATCTTCTTGTCAGTCTTCTAGGCTTCTCTGATCTTACCCAAAAGAGTGGGTTGAATTTCTAATGTTGCAACATAACCTCTCGGAACTATCTCCAAGCATAGCTCTCGAAGATCATCTGCTAACTCCTTAGGCAATCCTCTGGTTATGAGCGTGTTAACATAACTCTTGCAGCTCACTGCATCTGCTACGACATTGGCCTTCCCAGGATGATAGTGCAATTTCATATAATAATCCTTTATGAGCTCCAACCATGTCCTTCGCTTGAGATTCAACTCCTTCTGCCTGAAGATGTATTTCAAACTCTTATCATCCGTATATACATCACAATGGTTTCCGATGAGAAAGTGTCTCCATGTCTTCAACGCATGCACTACGGCTGCTAACTCCAAATCATGCGTATCATAATTCAAATCATGAGGTCGAAGCTGTCGTGAGGCATATGAAACAACTCTTCCTTCTTGCATAAGCACACCTCCAAGTCCTCGATGTGAAGCGTCGAAATATACTTGGTAATCCTTGCTTTGGTCTGGGAGAATCAGCACTAGGGCTGTAACCAAACGCTTCTTCAACTCCTGAAAGCTGGCCTCACAATCCTTAGTCCATTTAAACTTGGTGTTCTTCTTCAATAACTCCGTCATGGGCTTTGCAATCTTGGAGAAATTCTCAATAAACCTTCGGTAATATCCTGCGAGTCCAAGAAAACTTCTGATCTCTCCAACTGATGTGGGTGCCACCCATTTAATAACAGAAGCAACCTTGGTAAGGTCTACTGCTATTCCTTCTCTGGATAGAACATGTCTGAGGAATCCAACTTCCTTTAACCAAAACTCACATTTGCTGAACTTGGCATACAACCGATGTTCCCTGAGCTTCTTAAGAACCAAACGCAAATGCTCCTTATGCTCCTCTTCATTCTTCGAGTAGACCAATATATCATCAATGAACACCACGACGAACTTATCCAAAAACTCCATAAACACTTTGTTCATCATATTCATGAAATAGGAAGGTGCATTGGTCAAACCAAATGACATAACGGTATACTCATATAGCCCGTACCTTGTGGTAAAATCTGTCTTAGGTATATCCTGCTCTCGGATCTTCAACTAGTGATAACCTGATCGAAGATCGATCTTGGAGAAAACTTTAGCTCCTTGCAACTGGTCAAACAAATCATTGATCATCGACAGAGGTATTTGTTCTTGATCGTCACCTCATTCAGCGCACGATAATCAACAACCATCCTCAAAGATCCATCCTTCTTCTCCACTAGAAGCACTGGGGCTCCCCAAAGTGATGAACTTGGTCGAATGTAACCTTTCTCCAGTAACTCCTTTATCTGCATCTTAATTGCCTCAAGATCCTTTGCGGGCATCCGATATAGTCTCTTTGATATTGGTCCGGTGCCCGGCAATAGCTCAATCAAAAACTCAATGTCTCGATCCGGTGGCATGCCTGGTAACTCTTATGAAAATACGTCGGGGTAATCCTTCACCACTGGTACTTCCTCCTGTACAACTCCTGATAAGGAATTCACCTGAGTCCTCCTCGGCACATGCCGGGATACATACTTGATCCTCTTTCCTTCTGGGGTGGTGGGCAGAATTGATTTACTGGCGCAATCGATGTTCCCTTCAAACTTTGATAGCCAATCCATTCCTAGTATCACATCCAATCCTTGTGACTCCAGAACAATTAGATCAGTTGGAAAAATATGTCTACCTATGGTTAGTGGCAACTGATAGCATCCCTACTAGCCATATACTCCGCTGTTGGGGAACTTACTAACATAGGTGACTTAAGGGTTACTATTGGCAGGTTATACTTATCCACAAATCCCCTTGTTTTGTATGAATGTGATGCACCAGTATCGAAAAGAACAAGTGTGGTAAATTCATTAAACAAAAACTTACCGACAACTGTGTCGGGTTGATCCTCAATATCCTCCACACTGACGTGGTTCACCTGACCTTTGGTGAAGGGGTTGGGCTTCTTGGCAGAACCTCCATTGCCATTTCCATTCTTTGCTTCAGGACATTCAGTGGCATAATGTCCAGTCTTCTGGCACCTGAAACAGGTAATGTGGCTAAGATCCCTCTTGGCTAGTGTTGCAGGGTTGGAACGGTTCTGGCTGCTGCTTCCTCCATTCCCATTGCCATTCTTGGGGCCACTGTGGTTGTGCGAACTTGCTCCATTGTGCGTATGTCCTCCATGGTTATGGTCTCCATGGTTGTGGTTACGTCCTCCTGAGTACGGGGAATAACGGGGCTTCTGTTGAGCTCCTAAAGTGTACCTTCCCTATCCATACTTCCTCTTGCGATGGTCAATCCGTTGCTGCTTGCCTTCAATCATGAGAGCCCTGTCTACCAACTCCTTGTAGTTGTTGAATGTTGCCACCATCAACTGCATGCTCAGTTGATCGTTGAGTACCTCCAGAAACTTCTCTTGCTTAGCGGCATCTGTGGCTACGTCATCAGGGGCATAGCATGCTAACTTACTAAACTCATCCACATACTGGCCCACTGTACGTCCTCTTTGGTGCAAATTGCGAAACTCGCGGTTCTTCATGCTCATACCTCCTGCTGAAACATGGGCAGTGCGGAAAGCCTGCTGAAACTGGTCCCATGTAACAGTATCAATGGGGTAAGTGGTGGTAAGATTCTCCCACCAAGATGTTGCGGGTCCATCAAGCTGGTGTGCGGCAAAACACACTCTCTCCGCATCTATGCATCCCACAGTGGTCATCTCTCTTCCAATCTTGTGGAGCCAATCATCTGCAACAATCGGCTCGGTGCTACTAGAGAACACCGACGGATTCAACCTTAGAAAGCGGCTAGATGGTCAACAGGGGGTGGTGGTGGTGGGTTGTTGTTGTTGTTGCCTTGGTTCTGGTTCTGAACTAGTATCTGCATCAAGGCATTTTGCTGCTGGATCAATTGAGTGAGCTCCGGTGGGAAGGCAAATCCATTGTCACGTGTTTGAGGCATCTGATGGGTTTAGAAGGGGTGAGAAAATAGAATAGAAAAGAGGTCTAAGATAAAATCACTACCCATATGCTCATGAGACACACGATCAATTCACTTCATTCAAAAGGCACACAAGAATCACACAATCGGTCCAACCTATGATTACATACTCAATTATTGCTAACTACTTGGAGGGAATACTACTAGTTACAATGGTGGTCATCTAGAAATTTTCATCAAAGGAAGACTCCATGATATCAACGTAGTCATCATCGCTGTCATCATTTGCATCACTATCCGTGTTGGTGTTGTCTAGGATGATGTAGTCCTCCGTACGGATCTCCATTGCTCCCTTGATATGCTCCACTGATATTCCTACCTTCCTCTTCAGGTCTTCATGCTTCTCCAGTAGTACGACAATCTCTTCCACGTATCCATCTGTAGACTTGAGTTCCTCTTCTAGCCCTTTGTTTCTCTTCACCAACTTCTTAATCTTCTTCATGTGGATTGAAGAGGAGAGAGTAGCTATAGGGATCAATGCACATCTATTAGCTCTGCTGGCTAAAACTATATACAGGTTACAGAGATCATTGTGCGCCCCTACCTGGCTGATCGTGGGAGACATGCCCACTACTCACACGTATGCACTAACCGCAGGTCATGCTCTATACGTGTATACATACACTCTATGCTCTCCACTCTAACACCCCCCCGCAGTCTTGGCGTCGGCTGGCGCGACGCAAAGACTGGCCCTGAACTGAAGGAAAATGTCTATGGGCAAGCCTTTCATCATGACATCGGCGAGCTGCTGTGTGTTGGGAATGTGAAGTACGCGAAACTGGCCGAGCGCCACTCGTTCCTACACGAAATGGATGTCGAGTTCGACATGCTTGGTGCGGCGGTGGTGCACGGGATTGGCAGAGAGGTAGCAGGCGGACGCATTGTCACAGTAGACCACGATCACTGAGTGGACAGGGAGAAGAAGCTCGCCGAGAAGTTGACGTAGCCAAACGCATTCGGCAACAACGTTGGCAACGCCGCGGTACTCAGCTTCGGCGCTCGAGCGAGACACGGTGGCCTGACGCTTGGAGGACCAGGAGACGAGCGCATTACCGAGGTAGACGCAGAACCCAGACATTGAACGACGGCTGTCCAGGGAGCCGGCCAGTTAGCGTCGGTGTAGCCGCGGAGATCCAGTGTCGAGGAAGCGCGGAGATGGAACCCGTGCGTGGGCGTCCCCCGGATGTAGCGCAACACGTGCTTGATGAGTGCCTGATGGCATTCCTTCGGATCATGCATGTGCAGACATATCTGCTGCACGGCGTACGCCAGCTCAGGCCGGGTGATGGTGAGGTACTGGAGCGCGCCGGCGATGCTGCAATAGCCCGACAGATCCGTTGTGCGTGGCCCCTCGGCCTCGGGAAGCTTGCCCTTCTTGTCGACAGGCGTGGGTGACAGCTTGCAGTTATCCATGGCAGCGTGTTCGAGGATGTCCTCGGCATACTGTTGTTGACACAGGAAGAAGCCCGATGCGGTGCGCGTCACCTGGATGCCGAGGAAGAAGCGCAGGGCCCCGAGGTCCTTCATGGCGAACTCACTAGTGAGGGCGTGGACGATCCATTGGAGAAGAGCCGAGGTTGATGCGGTGAGCACGATATCGTCGACGTAGAGGAGGAGTATCACATCCGTAGATCTGGTATGACCTAGATTAGCTAGTCATGTGTGCATCGTGTTTAAATTCCATTTAAATTTGAATTGGGGAGTTGTGAAACCCTCAGAATCATTTGTGGAAATGACCTAGATAAAAATTGCTCCAAAAAGGTCCAAGAAAATGTTCATGTTGCTCTATGAAAATATTGGAGAGAGATAAAAATCAAACCAATATTTTTAGGAGCTCATAAGTATTTATTTTGGGCATTTGCAATTAATGCAGTAAATATTTGCTTTGGATATATATTGTTATATATACAATATTGTCCAAAAATTATGCTAGTTAATGAGGAGCTCTCGAATAATACCACTATCTCCTGCAAAAATTGGCATAAGAAAATAAAATGATTTAGTATTATTATTAATCAAAACAAATGTTAGAATAATTAAAAAAACAGAAACAAAACAGAACAGGGAACTTACCTGGCGCCTCTGGCCGGCCCGTTCCTGTTCTGGCCAAGCCCACCAGGGGCATAGCCGTCTCCCCGGTCCTCTCCTCTCCTCTCCCTCGCTTTCTCTCTCATGACCGAGCGTGTCAGGACCCCGACTCGATGTCACATCGATCTAGCTGGTAACACCTCATATCACTTTGCGGCCTCACGCACGGTATCCCCACGGGTGTCGTCTTACCTTTTCCCGGGACCGTTTGCGCCTTTTGGCTCACGTATATGATAGTGTCGCTAGCATCCATATGATAAAGAGCCCGGGCTGACATGACTAGTCGTAAACCCAAAGTGGCACAGACTTACAGGGACAGGCATCCATGACCCAGCTTCGAACGTGTCGGTCATCAGCAAGTGGGTCCGGGCTGTAGCACTGGGCTAGCAGGACTCCGGTAAACCGGGCTGTAGCGGGCTAACAGGACTCCGGTACTCAAAGCGTGACATTTCCCCGAAGGGACAGACACAGGAACGAAGAAGGACACATGCCGGCCAGCCTAAGTGTTCCAGAGCAGTAGCAAGCTACCATGGCTCAGCGGTAACACTAGGAGACATTTCCCGGTAAGAGAGGCTACTAAAGATAAACAACTAGATGGTCAGATCCCACACATACCAAGCATTTCAATCATACACACAATATGCTCGATATGTGCGAATACAACGAAGCATCACAACATGACTCTACGACACAAGTACTTTATTTAAGGCTCAGCGAGCCATACATAACATACACAAAGATACGGGTCTCACGACCCCACTTACAAGTCATACAGTCATACAAACCAGCAGCGGAAGTACTTTGTCTGGGTACAGACAACTGGTAAAATAAAAGAGGCTTGGAAAGCCTAGCTATACTACGTGGTCCATCACAAGCTCAGGGTCACCACCTGGGTCTCTAGCCTACTCGTTGATGTCAACGTCTACATAGAACCCATCAGAAGGGGTTGCAGCGTCTTCTGTAAAAATGTAGATTATAGCAACATGAGTACAAAGGTACTCAGCAAGACTTACATCAGATCCTACATACATGCATAGTATCAAGAAGGGTTGGTGGAGTTATTGCAGCAAGCCAGCTTTGACTCATGGCTAGACTATCCTACGATACTCCAACTTGAAATGTTTTGCGCACACGAGTCCACTATTCACCACTTCAATACACCACCGAGGATCCACCTCCGTCTTCCTACGGAAGAGCCATCCTCGGCACTCACACTTATCTTGAGGCTTTTAACAGTATCCATTTACTTGTCTATGAACTGTATAGGCAACCAAGTAGTCCTTTACCGCGGACGCGGCTATTCGAATAGATCATGTTAACCCTGCAGGGGTGTACTTCTTCATACATGTTTCCACCACTTAGCGTCTGCACACGACATGTGCTCGGCAGACTTCAAGCGAAAGCCGACGTGGGTGTAGACCACGACCTACCTAAACACTTAAGCCTCTAGTCCAGGTTTATCGCCTATTCAGGTTCCATCCGCAGGGAGTCCGGCCGAGGTTTCCCATACGGCCCCGAACGATGTGAACAGGGTTCCCGAGATACCTAACGGGTATTCGGTACACCCGGCCACGTACCTACCGCATCACAGCCCACCCCTACGGTCAGCGCTGTCCACGGCCTCCAGTAGGCTACAAACACCAGAAACTACTTGCAACTCCTGGACAGAGAGCTAGGGTGAATAAGAAGTCGAGCGGGGTCATATTTCAGGGCCCAATGTATGGTAGTAGCTGATTCTTAAATCACACATACAGATCTCAGTGCTTAAGGTCGGCTTCAATGAAACAACCCACCATGTACTCCTACATGGCCTCTCATCGATACCTTTACCAAATCGTGTTCACCACACCACTCTCATTACCGACATAATCATTTCACTCTAGCCCATCACCCAGATGAACCAGACCTGACACGACTCTAAGCATAGCAGGCATAGCAAGGTAGGAACAACACATACATATGGCTCAATCAACTCCTACACATGCTAGTGGGTTTCATCTAGTTACTGTGGCAATGACAGGTCATGCAGAGGAAATGGGTTCAACTACCGTAGCACACAGCAGTTTGAATCGCGTTGTCTTAATGCAGTAAAAGAGAGCAGGAGCGAGAACATGGGATTGTATCGATATGATCAAATGGTTGGTTGCTTGCCTGATGGTTCGTTGCACGGATACGGTTCTTCGTTAGGGTAATCACGGTACTCCTCGGGGACAGATCCTGTCGCAAAGGACATCGATACACAAACATCACCAAACAATATGCAACAATATGATGCATGCATGAAACATGGCAATATGAGTGTGTTGGGCTAATGCAACTAAAACCAGATGTGTTTGAACAAATTTGAATCAAGGATTCAAATTCCAAATTCAAATATGGCCTTTTAAAGTGCTTTTCCTTGTTCTGATTAAAACATCAATTTAACTTGTTTGATCATGCATGAAAATAGTACAGATGGATAGATTGGATTTTTCTGATCATTTTTCATATATAATTTGTCCAATATGGAGTTACAGAATAAAAGTTATGAATTTTTGAAGTTTAAATAATATTCTGGAATTTCCTGATTTAATTTAAATCCAGAAATTCAATTATTGCGTCAGCCTGACGTCAGTGTGACGTCAGCAGGTCAACGGAACTGGTCCAGGTCAAACCTGACAGTGGGTCCCCCATGTCAGGGTGATTAATTTAATTAAAACTTAATTAAAACTAATCCTGTTTAATTAGCAGGGCTGGGCCCCACCTGTCATTGACTCAGGGGAGTCAACCAGGGCCCACCCGTGGTCAAAGTCAGTGTCGGCTGCCGGCGTTTAGTCGCCGGCGAGCCCGACGCGGCGGCGGGAGTGGTTTTGGCCATTTCGGCCACCAAATGGACCGCGGAGGCCACCGGAGTGGAGCTGAGGACAACCCGCAGCTCTTGGCGGAGTCCGTTGGGGTCGGGGTGGCCGGAGTCGACGCCGGCGACGACTTTGGCGGCCACCGAGGTTCGGTCGGAGGTGAACTTGGTGCTAGAGGGTTCGGTGAGGCTCGTGGAGTGGCTAGCTAGGTGCTGTGGAACGCGGTGAGCAAGATGGACACCATCTTGTGGCCGGAGGATGACCGGGAGCACGTCGGCGACGAGGTCCACGGCGGTGGGTGCGGTTGAGCTCCGGGAGGTTGCTACACGGCTCGGGAGCAAGAACGGAAGGGAGGGGAAGATGGCTAAGCTCACAGTGAGTGCGACGGAGTCCTTGGTGCGGCCGGAGATGGACCGGAGCGACGACGGCGTTGAAGGGGATCTCCGGCGACGGTGAGCTCGGGCGAGGTCGGTGCGGTGGTCTCGGGCGTTGCGAGCGCTCGGGGCTCGGCTGCTCGATGAAGTGGACAGCGGCGAAGCTCCTGGACACGGTGAGACGGCGTGGAGACGACGGGGAGCACGGCTACGACGGTGGTGCGGCGATGGTGGCGTCGGCCATGGCTGGGGCGTGCGAGGGGGAGGAGCTGGAGAGGAGAGGGGGTGTCTGGGGGATTCGGGGGAGAGAGGGAGGCCGATCCACGTCGTCACCTGGCGAGGGGAGCGGCGAGGCGGCGAGCAGGTGCGTGGCGCACGCCGCGGTCGCCGTCGGGCACCTGCCTGCCTGCCTGGCCGGCAAGCAGCTCGCTGGAGCGGTGCTGGGCTGGGCCGGCAGGTGGGCTGGCTAGTGGGCCTGCGGTGGCGCCAGGTAGGGTTTTCCCTTTTTTTTCTATTTCTGTTTTTATTTAATATATCTGCAACTTTGTTGAATTAAATAAAATACCTAGACAACTCCAAAAATCACCAAACTACTCCTGGTCCATAGTTGGATTATTTCCAACATGAAACATTTTAGTTTGGAGATATTTGAGCATTTAAATATTTTATATAATTTTAAATGCCCAAATTCAAATAGTTATGATTTAATTCAAAAACCCTAGGATGGCCTAGGAAAATGTGCACCACTTTTGCAGAGGTTCTGAACCAAGACAAAAATGATGGGCATTTTAGAAGGGCATTTCAGGTTCATTGAAAATTATTTTAGTAAACCCTAGTTGGTTTCAGAGGGGACTGGGGGTTCTGTCATCCCCATTTCAAGTTTCTGCTGAAAGAGTAAACATGATGCAACACTCTAATGCATGACTAGCTAGGGTGTGACAACTCACCCCCACTCAAAAGAATCTCGTCCCGAGATTTGGGTTCCTCCGGGAAGAAGGCGGGATACTCGAGTCGAAGACGATCCTCCCTTTCCCAAGTTGCTTCATCTTCAGAATGGTGCGACCATTGAACTTTGAGAAACTTGATGTTATGACGTCGCGTGGTACGCTCGGCCTGATCGAGGATACGGATGGGGTACTCTCGATATGTAAGATCATCTTGGAGATCAAGCGTTTCGTGGTCCACTTCACGGATAGGATCCGAGAAGCAACGCCTGAGTTGAGAAACGTGGAAGACATCGTGAACTCTGGAGAGGTGCGGAGGTAGTTCCAATTGGTAGGCAACTTCTCCTCGTTTGGCAAGAATGCGAAAAGGTCCAATGTAACGAGGAGCCAATTTGCCTTTGATACCGAAACGATGGGTTCCCTTCAGAGGGGTGACCCGAAGATAAGCCTTCTCGTCAACCTCGAAAGTCATAGCCTTATGCTTTCGGTCATATTGACTCTTTTGACGGGATTGGGCTGTTTTCAACTTTTCACGAACGATACGAACTTGTTCTTCTGCTTCCTGAATCATATCCGGGCCAAAGAATTGTCTTTCCCCGGTCTCTGACCAGTTAAGGGGTGTTCGACATCGTCGTCCATAGAGAACTTCAAAAGGGGCTTTACCCAAGCTAGATTGATAGCTGTTGTTGTAAGCGAATTCGGCAAATGGAAGGCACTTCTCCCAGTCCATTCCGAACGAGATAACAGAGGCTCGAAGCATGTCTTCTAGAATTTGGTTGACGCGTTCCACTTGACCACTTGACTGAGGGTGGAAAGCGGTGCTAAAGGAGAGACGGGTTCCCATAGCATTTTGGAAACTTTCCCAAAATCGAGAGGTGAAGAGACTTCCTCGATCCGAATTGATCTCCAAAGGAACACCATGGAGGGACACTATTCGGGAGATGTATAAGTCTGCCAGCTGACTAGCGGTTATACTCTCACGAACAGGTAAGAAATGAGCTACTTTGGAAAGACGATCGACCACGACGAAAATAGCATTATTCCCTCTTTTGGTCCTGGGAAAACCGGTAATGAAATCCATACCAATTTTATCCCATTTCCATTCAGGAATAGCTAAGGGTTGAAGGGTGCCAGCAGGCCGTTGATGCTCTGCTTTTACACGACGACAAACGTCGCAATTTGCGATATACTGAGCAATTTCTCTCTTCATCCTAGTCCACCAGAACCTCTGGCGTAGGTCCTGATACATCTTAGTACTACCGGGATGAATGGTGAGAGGAGATTCATGAGCCTCCTTAAGGATCAACTGCCGTAGATGCTGGTTCTTGGGAACCACTAGACGGTTCTCAAAGTACACAACACCATGATCATTTGTGGAGAAACAACTAGCACCTCCGCTAGCAATGTTCTCTTTGATTTTAGATATTCCCTTATCTCGCTTTTGGGCAGCGATGATTTGATCCGTAAGAGTAGGTTTTGCTACCAAGGTGGAAAGAAAACCTTGAGGTACAATGTGAAGGTTAAGCTTCCGAAATTCCTCATGGAGAAGCGGTTGACTTTGTTGTAACATCAGATTGTTACAATAAGATTTACGACTTAACGCATCAGCCATGACGTTGGCTTTCCCTGGGGTGTAGGTTATTCCTAAGTCGAAGTCAGTGATCAATTCAACCCAACGTCTTTGCCTGAGATTCAGATCCGGTTGGGTGAAGATGTACTTCAGACTTTGGTGATCAGTGAATATCTCGCAACGATTACCGAGGAGGTAATGTCGCCAGGTCTTAAGTGCATAGACTACGGCTGCAAGCTCTAGATCATGAGTAGGATAATTCTCCTCATGTGGGTGCAATTGCCGTGAAGCGTAAGCAATTACGTGTCGATCTTGCATGAGAATGCAACCTAGTCCTTGTCGCGAGGCGTCGCAGTAGATAACAAAGTCCTTGGAGAAGTCTGGCGGTACCAGCACGGGAGCAGAGGTCAGGCGTCTTTTCAGTTCCTGAAAGCTGTGCTCACATTGTGGAGTCCATTCGAACTTTTTATCTTTCTTGAGGAGTTCGGTTAGAGGTTTAGCAACTTTGGAGAAGTTCTCGACAAAGCGACGGCAATAGCTCGCTAAGCCCAGAAAACTCCGAACTTGCTTGACCGATTCAGGTGGAGTCCAATCAAGGACGGCTTGAACTCGCTCAGGGTTAACAGCAATACCTTTACCAGATATTACATGACCCAGGTAGGTCACTTCTGACAACCAGAATTCACATTTAGAGAATTTGGCATAAAGGCGATGCTCTCGAAGTTTCTTCAACACTAGCCTTAGATGTTCGGCATGTTCTTCCTCGTTCTTGGAGTAGATGAGTATATCATCGAGGTAAACTACGACGAATTTATCCAAATACTCCATGAAGATTGAGTTCATTAACCGAGAAAAGGTGGCTGGAGCGTTGGTTAAACCGAAGGACATGACGGTGTACTCGTATTGGCCATAACGAGTAACAAAGGCCGTTTTAGGAATGTCCCCGTTTCTGATTTTGATTTGATGGTAGCCCAACCTCAAATCCATCTTGGAGAAGACTGAGGATCCAGCGAGCTGATCATACAGGTCGTTGATCCTGGGAAGCGGGTATTTGTTCTTGATTGTGACCAAATTGACAGGTCGGTAATCTACAACCATCCGGTCCGTACCATCCTTCTTCTTGACGAATAGGACGGGGCAAGCCCACGGAGATGAACTAGGGCGGATGAAACCCTTTTTCAAGGATTCATCGAGTTGTTTCTTAAGCTCGGCTAGTTCTAGGGGTGCCATCTTATAAGGTCTTCTAGCAATCGGAACGGTTCCGGGGATGAGGTCTATTACGAACTCAACATCCCTGTCAGGTGGAACACCTGGCAATTCCTCTGGAAAGACATCCGGAAAGTCACGGACTACCGGAACGTCCTCAAGGTCTGGCAAAGGGCTGGCGTTAAGAGAATATAATTGTCGCTTGGCTATTCGGGTCAAGACATTGACTATCTTCCCCGAAGGATGGGTGAGTTGAACAGTCCTAGAGAAGCAATCAATTTTGGCTTGATGAGCTGACATCCAGTCCATACCCAAAATGATATTAATATCTGAAGATTTAAGGGCTATCAAAGATGCGAGGAAAACAAGTCTGTCGACTTGGATTTCATTTCCATAACTTACCCTAGAGGTCTGCCATCTAGACCCAGGGGTAGAGATTTCCATAGTGGATGGCAAGTCACAAAATGCAATGTTATGCAAACGAGCATAATTTTCAGATATAAAAGAATGAGAGGCTCCTGTATCGAAAAGAACAGATGCCGGGTGGCAGTTAACAAGAAGCGTACCGAGAACGACGTTGGGGTCCTCTTGAGCTTCTTCGGCAGAGATACAGTTGACATGGCCACGTGAAGCGGTGACCGGTTTAGCATGAAACACTTTCCCTGTCGGCTTGCCACGGCCAACAGCTTTAGCAGATTGATTGGGGTTGGTCTGGGGACACTCACGCATATAGTGACCAGATTCCCCACACTTGAAACAAGTCACGGAACTGGTACGTGGAGGAGCATTATTGGTTGGACCCCCATAGGGCTTGGCTGGAGCAGACTGTTGAACAGGGCGAGGCGCCTGGAAGGATGGCCTCGGTGTGAACCTGGGTGGCAGGGCGGTGTTGGGTACCCACACGCGGCGCTTCTGAGGACCAGCACCGGATGAGGAACCCGTGTCACGTCCATGCTTGCGTGTTGCGTCATAATCAGTCTGACCAGTTTCAGCACTGATGGCTTTGTTGACAAGTTTCGAAAAAGATGTGCACTCATGCAGACGGAGGTCGCGGCGAAGCTCAGGACTAAGGCCCTTACGGAACCTTGCTTGCTTCTTGGCGTCCGTAGACACTTCCTCAGTTGCATATCGGGCGAGATTACCAAACTCTCTGCTATAAGCATCCACAGAAAGTCGGCCTTGGGTGAAACTGCAAAATTCTTCACGTTTACGGTCCATGAGACCCTCCGGAATGTGATGTTCACGGAAAGCCTCGCTGAATTCAGCCCAAGTTGTGACATGGCCCGCTGGGCGCATAGCTCCATAATTCTCCCACCATAGACTGGCGGGGCCTTCAAGATGATACGCAGCAAAGGTGACCTTGTCAGCCTCCGCTACCAGCGCGGAACGCAGCTTATGAGAGATACTGCGAAGCCAGTCATCAGCGTCGAGAGGCTCGACGGAGTGGTGGAACGTGGGTGGATGCAATTTGATAAAATCACTAAGTGACACCACGTTAGCCCTCTGATGGTGTGCTGTATTCTGTTCAATACGCTCCAACAAACGGTTTGTCTCCCGCTTGTTTCTCTCAGCTTCCATCATAACCTCGGCTAGTGAAGGAGGTTGAGGCAGATGTTCATTTCTGGCTTCACTGCCTTCGGCCTGCTCTTGAGAAGCAGGGTTGGCGCGCGTGTTGACCATCCTAGGTAAACAAGACAATGATTTAGTCAGAATGATAAAATTCCGACATAGGAATACATAATGTAAGGAATAACTCGGAATGCAAGATGATCATCCGTATGACATGGTAGATACAGAAACTGCTTCTTTATTCCATCGTCATACACACCATACAAGGTTTAGTACAAGACCAAACAAAGTACTATTACGGTGAAAGAGGATTACATCTCATCGGAGGCATTCCAAGCTCCTATACATTATTTTTCTACATCTCCGGAAGGAGTACAAACTAGGTCATATCCCACGAGTCACGCGGGACGACAGACGACACAGCTAGTGCGAACTAGGGATACTATCACTAACTCAGACCGATCCGTAGTAGTCCTCGTAGAAGTCACCTCCATAGCCTGGAAGCTCAACATGTTCATCCGGAAACAGACGATCTCGCGGAGCTTGTGGACCATAAGGGCTAGGATGAGGTCGTGGACCAACAAACGGTGGCCTGCGGGGACCGCGAGGTGGGGTGATGCCTCCTACATCACGCCAAACCATCACGTCTGGCAGAGCAGATCTCACAGGATAGAGATCGCGCATATCTGAATATCCAGCTTGCACCGCCGGTGCGAACCGAGTCAAAGTGGCCCAGTGGTCAGCACGGGTATTGAAGAGCTCTAACCTTAAGGCCCGATTTTCACGGTCCTTATCCTCGAGCATCTCAGCAGTGGTGCGAGTCCGTGAATCCTCCTGAGTGGAATCAGCATAGATAGCCTGGAGATACCCTTGTGCTCCCGGAAGTGATCCTGGCATATACCGGAAATCAGAGTCCCGAAATAAACCAGATCTGACTCGCATAATGGTCATCATGGAGTAGGCGGCATCCTGCACAGCCATCTCAATAGTAACCCCGAGTCCATAGGAGCAGTGAAGAGGCTCAGTGGATCCAGGATAAGATGGAAATATCCTGACAGTGCAGAGATACTGGCTTTGATTGAAGTCCCGGAATTGCTCTTCGACCGTGTACTCGGGATACCAGCGATATCCAGCCTCAGTCATTACCCTGACCAACTTAGCAGTATGGCCGGGTACATCTAGGCATCGAGTCAGGCGAACCACTTGATTGAGGTCGCGAGTGGCCATCTGAAAGCACAGTTATAATGCAAAGGCATTAGAATTTCTAGCAAAATTTCGGCAGCATAACAGCTGTAAATGCTCAAAAGGATTTTGAGACATTTGACAAAGGATTTCGTACACACTCAACATCATCATATCAAAGTTCTGAAACCATGTTGGCAACATAATGTGGTAGTAGAACTGAACTAGGCTTGTATCCATCAAACTTATAAGGTACTACTGATTAGTAACTCGTGATCCTGATAGAGAGAGCAGATCCTAATTCCTTAACCCCCGGTGGAAGAATGGACTGACTCAGATCAGAATGTCATAAGATATAAGGAGTAAAAAGAGCCTTACGTTCCATCCCACAAACAATTCCCCTACATATAACTAAAGAATTTCTAGACTCAACATCGACCAGTTTGGCTTGGAGAACCTACAGGCAGTCCGGCTCTGATGCCAACGCTGTCAGGACCCCGACTCGATGTCACATCGATCTAGCTGGTAACACTCATATCACTTTGCGGCCTCACGCACGGTATCCCACGGGTGTCGTCTTACCTTTTCCCGGGACCGTTTGCGCCTTTTGGCTCACGTATATGATAGTGTCGCTAGCATCCATATGATAAAGAGCCCGGGCTGACATGACTAGTCGTAAACCCAAAGTGGCACAGACTTACAGGGACAGGCATCCATGACCCAGCTTCGAACGTGTCGGTCATCAGCAAGTGGGTCCGGGCTGTAGCACTGGGCTAGCAGGACTCCGGTAAACCGGGCTGTAGCGGGCTAACAGGACTCCGGTACTCAAAGCGTGACATTTCCCCGAAGGGACAGACACAGGAACGAAGAAGGACACATGCCGGCCAGCCTAAGTGTTCCAGAGCAGTAGCAAGCTACCATGGCTCAGCGGTAACACTAGGAGACATTTCCCGGTAAGAGAGGCTACTAAAGATAAACAACTAGATAGTCAGATCCCACACATACCAAGCATTTCAATCATACACACAATATGCTCGATATGTGCGAATACAACGAAGCATCACAACATGACTCTACGACACAAGTACTTTATTTAAGGCTCAGCGAGCCATACATAACATACACAAAGATACGGGTCTTACGACCCCACATACAAGTCATACAGTCATACAAGCCAACAGCGGAAGTACTTTGTCTGGGTACAGACAACTAGTAAAATAAAAGAGGCTTGGAAGCCTAACTATACTACGTGGTCCATCACAAGCTCAGGGTCACCACCTGGGTCTTTAGCCTACTCGTTGATGTCAACGTCTACATAGAACCCATCAGAAGGGGTTGCAGCGTCTTCTGTAAAAATGTAGATTATAGCAACATGAGTACAAAGGTACTCAGCAAGACTTACATCAGATCCTACATACATGCATAGTATCAAGAAGGGTCGGTGGAGTTATTGCAGCAAGCCAGCTTTGACTCTTGGCTAGACTAACCTACGATACTCCAACTTGAAATTGTTTTGCGCACACGAGTCCACTACTCACCACTTCAATACACTACCGAGGATCCACCTCCGTCTTCCTACGGAAGAGCCATCCTCGGCACTCACACTTATCTTGAGGCTTTTAATAGTTTCCATTTACTTGTCTATGAACTGTATAGGCAACCAAGTAGTCCTTTACCGCGGACGCGGCTATTCGAATAGATCATGTTAACCCTGCAGGGGTGTACTTCTTCATACATGTTTCCACCACTTAGCGTCTGCACACGACATGTGCTCGGCAGACTTCAAGCGAAAGCCGACGTGGGTGTAGACCACGACCTACCTAAACACTTAAGCCTCTAGTCCAGGTTTATCGCCTATTCAGGTTCCATCCGCAGGGAGTCCGGCCGAGGTTTCCCATACGGCCCCGAACGATGTGAACAGGGTTCCCGAGATACCTAACGGGTATTCGGTACACCCGGCCACGTACCTACCGCATCACAGCCCACCCCTACGGTCAGCGCTGTCCACGGCCTCCAGTAGGCTACAAACACCAGAAACTACTTGCAACTCCTGGACAGAGAACTAGGGTGAATAAGAAGTCGAGAGGGTCCATTGGTTTCGGGCCCAATGCATGGTAGTAGCTGATTCTTAAATCACACATACAGATCTCAGTGCTTAAGGTCGGCTTCAATGAAACAACCCACCATGTACTCCTACATGGCCTCTCATCGATACCTTTACCAAATCGTGTTCACCACACCACTCTCATTACCGACATAATCATTTCACTCTAGCCCATCACCCAGATGAACCAGACCTGACACGACTCTAAGCATAGCAGGCTTAGCAAGGTAGGAACAACACATACATATGGCTCAATCAACTCCTACACATGCTAGTGGGTTTCATCTAGTTACTGTGGCAATGACAGGTCATGCAGAGGAAATGGGTTCAACTACCGTAACACACAGCAGTTTGAATCGCGTTGTCTTAATGCAGTAAAAGAGAGCAGGGGCGAGAACATGGGATTGTATCGATATGATCAGATGGTTGGTTGCTTGCCTGATGGTTCGTTGCACGGATACGGTTCTTCGTTAGGGTAATCACGGTACTCCTCGGGGACAGATCCTGTCGCAAAGGACATCGATACACAAACATCACCAAACAATATGCAACAATATGATGCATGCATGAAACATGGCAATATGAGTGTGTTGGGCTAATGCAACTAAAACCAGAAGGGTTTGAACAAATTTGAATCAAGGATTCAAATTTCAAATTCAAATATGGCCTTTTAAAGTGCCTTTTCTTGTTCTGATTAAAACATCAACTTAACTTGTTTGATCATGCATGGAAATGGTACAGATGGATAGATTGGATTTTTCTGATCATTTTTCATATATAATTTGTCCAATTTGGAGTTACAGAATAAAAGTTATGAATTTTTGAAGTTTAATTAATATTCTGGAATTTCCTGATTTAATTCAACGCTGTCAGGACCCCGACTCGATGTCACATCGATCTAGCCGGTAACACTTCATATCACTTTGCGGCCTCACGCACGGTATTCCCACGGGTGTCGCCTTACCTTTGCCCGGGACCGTTTGCGCCTTTTGGCTCACGTATATGATAGTGTCGCTAGCATCCATATGATAAAGAGCCCAGGCTGACATGACTAGTTGTAAACCCAAAGTGGCACAGACTTACAGGGACAGGCATCCATGACCCAGCTTCGAACGTGTCGGTCATCAGCAAGTGGGTCCGGGCTGTAGCACTGGGCTAGCAGGACTCCGGTAAACCGGGCTGTAGCGGGCTAACAGGACTCCGGTACTCAAAGCGTGACATTTCCCCGAAGGGACAGACACAGGAACGAAGAAGGACACATGCCGGCCAGCCTAAGTGTTCCAGAGCAGTAGCAAGCTACCATGGCTCAGCGGTAACACTAGGAGACATTTCCCAGTAAGAGAGGCTACTAAAGATAAACAACTAGATGGTCAGATCCCACACATACCAAGCATTTCAATCATACACACAATATGCTCGATATGTGCAAATACAACGAAGCATCACAACATGACTCTATGACACAAGTACTTTATTTAAGGCTCAGGGAGCCATACATATCATACACAAAGGTACGGGTCTCAAGACCCAACATACAAGTCATACAGTCATACAAGCCAACAGCGGAAGTAACTTGTCTGAGTACAGACAACTAGTAAAATAAAAGAGGCTTGGAAAGCCTGGCTATACTACGTGGTCCATCACAAGCTCAGGGTCACCACCTGGGTCTTTAGCCTACTCGTTGATGTCAACATCTACATAGAACCCATCAGAAGGGGTTGCAGCGTCTTCTGTAAAAATGTAAATTATAGCAACATGAGTACAAAGGTACTCAGCAAGACTTACATCAGATCCTACATACATGCATAGTATCAAGAAGGGTTGGTGGAGTTATTGCAGCAAGCCAGCTTTGACTCTTGGCTAGACTATCCTACGATACTCCAATTTGAAATGTTTTGCGCACACGAGTCCACTACTCACCACTTCAATACACTACCGAGGATCCACCTCCGTCTTCCTACGGAAGAGCCATCCTCGGCACTCACACTTATCTTGAGGCTTTTAGTAGTTTCCATTTACTTGTCTATGAACTGTATAGGCAACCAAGTAGTCCTTTACCGCGGACGCGGCTATTCGAATAGATCATGTTAACCCTGCAGGGGTGTACTTCTTCATACATGTTTCCACCACTTAGCGTCTGCACACGACATGTGCTCGGCAGACTTCAAGCGAAAGCCGACGTGGGTGTAGACCACGACCTACCTAAACACTTAAGCCTCTAGTCCAGGTTTATCGCCTATTCAGGTTCCATCCGCAGGGAGTCCGGCCGAGGTTTCCCATACGGCCCCGAACGATGTGAACAGGGTTCCCGAGATACCTAACGGGTATTCGGTACACCCGACCACGTACCTACCGCATCACAGCCCACCCCTACGGTCAGCGCTGTCCACGGCCTCCAGTAGGCTACAAACACCAGAAACTACTTGCAACTCCTGGACAGAGAGCTAGGGTGAATAAGAAGTCGAGCGGGGTCATGTTTCAGGGCCCAATGTATGGTAGTAGCTGATTCTTAAATCACACATACAGATCTCAGTGCTTAAGGTCGGCTTCAATGAAACAACCCACCATGTACTCCTACATGGCCTCTCATCGATACCTTTACCAAATCGTGTTCACCACACCACTCTCATTACCGACATAATCATTTCACTCTAGCCCATCACCCAGATGAACCAGACCTGACACGACTCTAAGCATAGCAGGCATAGCAAGGTAGGAACAACACATACATATGGCTCAATCAACTCCTACACATGCTAGTGGGTTTCATCTAGTTACTGTGGCAATGACAGGTCATGCAGAGGAAATGGGTTCAACTACCGTAGCACACAGCAGTTTGAATCGCGTTGTCTTAATGCAGTAAAAGAGAGCAGGAGCGAGAACATGGGATTGTATCGATATGATCAAATGGTTGGTTGCTTGCCTGATGGTTCGTTGCACGGATACGGTTCTTCGTTAGGGTAATCACGGTACTCCTCGGGGACAGATCCTGTCGCAAAGGATACCGATACACAAACATCACCAAACAATGTGCAACAATATGATGCATGCATGAAACATGGCAATATGAGTGTGTTGGGCTAATGCAACTAAAACCAGATGTGTTTGAACAAATTTGAATCAAGGATTCAAATTCCAAATTCAAATATGGCCTTTTAAAGTGCTTTTCCTTGTTCTGATTAAAACATCAATTTAACTTGTTTGATCATGCATGAAAATAGTACAGATGGATAGATTGGATTTTTCTGATCATTTTTCATATATAATTTGTCCAATTTGGAGTTACAGAATAAAAGTTATGAATTTTTGAAGTTTAAATAATATTCTGGAATTTCCTGATTTAATTTAAATCCAGAAATTCAATTATTGCGTCAGCCTGACGTCAGTGTGACGTCAGCAGGTCAACGGAACTGGTCCAGGTCAAACCTGACAGTGGGTCCCCCATGTCAGGGTGATTAATTTAATTAAAACTTAATTAAAACTAATCCTGTTTAATTAGCAGGGCTGGGCCCCACCTGTCATTGACTCAGGGGAGTCAACCAGGGCCCACCCGTGGTCAAAGTCAGTGTCGGCTGCCGGCGTTTAGTCGCCGGCGAGCCCGACGCGGCGGCGGGAGTGGTTTTGGCTATTTCGGCCACCAAATGGACCGCGGAGGCCACCGGAGTGGAGCTGAGGACAACCCGCAGCTCTTGGCGGAGTCCGTTGGGGTCGGGGTGGCCGGAGTCAACGCCGGCGACGACTTTGGCGGCCACCGAGGTTCGGTCGGAGGTGAACTTGGTGCTAGAGGGTTCGGTGAGGCTCGTGGAGTGGCTAGCTAGGTGCTGTGGAGCGCGGTGAGCAAGATGGACACCATCTTGTGGCCGGAGGATGACCGGGAGCACGTCGGCGACGAGGTCCACGGCGGTGGGTGCGGTTGAGCTCCGGGAGGTTGCTACACGGCTCGAGAGCAAGAACGGAAGGGAGGGGAAGATGGCTAAGCTCACAGTGAGTGCGACGGAGTCCTTGGTGCGGCCGGAGATGGACCGGAGCGACATCAGCGTTGAAGGGGATCTCCGGCGACGGTGAGCTCGGCGAGGTCGGTGCGGTGGTCTCGGGCGTTGCGAGCGCTCGGGGCTCGGCTGCTCGATGAAGTGGACAGCGGCGAAGCTCCTGGACACGGTGAGACGGCGTGGAGACGACGGGGAGCACGGCTACGACGGTGGTGCGGCGATGGTGGCGTCGGCCATGGCTGGGGCGTGCGAGGGGGAGGAGCTGGAGAGGAGAGGGGGTGTCTGGGGGATTCGGGGGAGAGAGGGAGG